>NC_054702.1:92007656-92208563 GCF_016097555.1 Gigantopelta aegis
ACATACAGACACAGACACAAACACACGCACATACATACACGCGTACGCACACACGCGCGCACACACAACACACATATATACACATAAACATACACACACATAGACACTTATACACAACACACATATACACACACATACACACATACCCCCACACACATACATACACACACACAACACACAGACATACACACACAACACACAGACATACACACACAACACACATATACACACATGCATACACACATACACATACACACAACACAAACATACACACACGCACACACACACACACACACACACACACACACACACACATACACACACACACACCTACATACATACGTAGTACACGTCTAATTAAAGTGTAAACAAAATCTGTTTAAAATATGTAAAATAAATGCATTGATGTCAAGTAAAATTATTTCCATTTTAAAATGGTGCGAAATCGAATGAACATTTTTGCTATATTTTGGTAATACCTTTAAAGAAACCATATTTGGTCTTACACGGAAGTTGTAGTCAGATTTTTCAATAAAAAGAGTAAAACTAGCAAAAATAAGAAAATGATGTACGTTGACACCGTTGCTAGATACACTGATCATATGCAATTTTGTATGAGGAATCTTCTGCTTTATATTTTTATACATGTGCACTATCCACTGGAATGTAATGCATAGAGAATAATACATGAGTGGCCGTTAGATACCAATTATCTCACAACGAGTTGTTTTAAAATGTATCTAATGAGCGAAAGCGAGTTTGATGCGTTTTTAAACGAGTTGTGAGATACGTGGTATCTAACGGACACGCATGTATTATTCTGTTTCTTACATATCCTCAAAAACCAGTTTTTAAGCAAATTTTAACATCTTTTTGACTAAATGTTAATTACAGCCATTGCACTTGTAGCTGACTTACGCGTCACAAACACATGGATGTTAGGTTAACTCCACGTCACAGTCTAATCGATTTCCATCCTGTAGTTTTTCATTTGATGTATAGCATTGGTGACCTGGTCATCACCTAGGAGCAGCCAGTCGTATGTCTTGAAATTATTAACACACATGCATGTATTAACAACCATGTGTAACCGAAAATAACGCATAGTGTTCTCACCAACGGGTGTGTAAGAAATTGAATGTAATATGGACCGGATGCCTAAAATACTTTGAATAAAACGATTGATTGATCAAAAACACACGCCTGCTTAAGTTATTCCAATTTCTAATTGTTTATCCGAAATTAATATATTTCGATTTCGTCCTTAAACTGCCTAAAATTGGCCATGATTTCAACACTGACACATTTAATGAACGCAGATATGTTTCATTTCCATCATAAGTAGACGAATTCGACAGGAAATCATTTCATTTCATTTTAATTTCGTGCTTATATCCAATTAAGGTTCAAGCACGCTCTCATGGGCACACACGTCAGCTATCTGGGCTGTCTGTTCAGAAAAGTGGGTTAGTTGTTAGTCATCAGTGGTTAGTGAGAAAGAAGAAGGTGTAGTGGTCTTACACTTACCCATTAAGTCGTTAAAACTCGCTCTGGGTGGTAGCCGGTACCTAGCTACGAACACTGTACCTACCAGTCTTATATCAGTTTCATTTCCATTATAGGTAGATGAGTTCGACGCGAGATCCAATCGCACCACAGACTACAGACACCGCTCCAAGTGGTTGGTAACGGCACCAAGGGGACATAACTCTAACTCGAGACACGTCACATGGAAACTAGAAAACCTTGCACTGCTTCAGGTTTTGCAACCAAAGGCTCGGGTACATAATTATATTATTATATTTGTAAAAAGTGAAATTCACGAATAGTGTACTTTAAGCTAGTTTTACAATGTGATCGAGTATTTTCCTTGGAACAGAGACTTGCCTATTGTGGCCGCATTTCATGTCATTAAAATATACCATCCTTTGTCTTCTACCATTGCCACCTGCTTCTGACTATTAGTCTTTTTATCGACTACTTTGATATATTAAATATTATCATGTTTAGAATATCAGTATCCTTATATTCAATGTCTGTGGCCATCCTAATCATTCTTTGTAAATAAAATATTTCCTTACTTCCATCCTAATATTTATAGTAGTCTGAAGTAGAAATTGCCTCCCAATAATTTCGTACGTACACAATAGCTATTAAAACATTAGGTATACCAGTATATAAAATACCTTAACAATGGCGACAAAGACAGTCGCTCGAGTGTCTCTTAAATCATATATTCAAGGACATAAATATTCCATTGGAAACATGCCAGATAATCCTGTTAAACACATCACCTGTGGCGTCGTGGTTAAGCTATCGGACATAAGACTGGTAGGTACAGGGTTCGCAGCCCGGTACGGTACGGCTACCACCCAGAGCGAGTTTTAACGACTGAGTGGGTAGGTGTAAGTCCACTACACCCTCTTCTCTCTCACTGTCCACTAACAAATAAGGACTAACCCACTGTCCTAGACAGACAGCCCAGATAGCTGAGGTGTGTGCCCAGGACTGCGTGCTTGGACCTTAATTGGATATAAGCACGAAAATAAGTTGTTATGAAATAAAAATGTTAAATACATTTCTATATCTTATGGGCTCCTGGTGGAGTTTGGAAGCAATTTAATACCTTATGCTAAATCAGACTACCAACTGCCAGAAGGAAGTTGTCCAGGAAGTTGGCCAACTTTATGCTATCACGACTTCTACGACTGTCCAGTGCAACTCGATGGTCGTGGTATAACCGATTAGTTGGAAGTCTGATAAATTACCACGCAACCGTCGAATTGGCCAACTTAGTCATAACAGTTGACAGTCTGAACCTAGAATAAGAAAATATTGCTAACAAGAGACCACTGTTTTGTTGAAACAGTCGACATTACTATATTGGTGGACCAGTATTTTAATATTATATAATGCCTATTATATGATACTTTCAGTCCATTCAGTATGTTCTGGCTTCGTGCTTATAAAATTCTGCAGTTTGCAGACTTCACTTACATTTATTTTCATGACGGTGCCATGGCAGTAAAGTCTCCAGACTTAACATCTTGAGTGAACACGTAGTTTTATAAATGCGATTCAAGAATGATTGTCTAGCGTCATTATTGTTTTGACTAATCCTAAAATAAAGTTTTGCCGTGTTACAATTATGACTGCATACTTGAGTTATCTTTGGCATCATTACTCGTTCAGATGTTATTTTGAACATAATGTTTTATTGGTCTTGATTATTAGTTTCAGCAGCATTTAAGCACTATTAAACACTCACACATTATAATGTCTATTTCAGGTATATATTGATAAGGAAAGTCTCAACATCCACAGATTGATAACACACCTCTCTGGATCTAAGTTTGAAAAGGTCCACTGCACAACTATGTCATGTCTATCCGAGAACGAGATATTTCCAAATATCAAATACAAATTCAACGGCCGACATCTGCACGTGTTGACACAGGTAGAGTGGCAATTCCATTGCCTCTGCACAGCCTCGTGCAGACGCCCACATTTTACAGACACAAGTAATTAGAACATGCAGGGGCAGATCCGGTATTTTATAAAGGAGGGGTCACAAAGGTCAATGAGCCCAACTCCCAAAAGGAAGCAAAGGGTTTTGGGGGCGTGTTCCCAAGAAAACATTGAATTAAAGGTGCTTAGAGACGCATTTGCACGGCATTTTAGTGTTAATTATCGTGAATGAAGAAATAAAAAGACCCCCCCCCCCCCCCCCCCCCCTCCCAAGGCATACAAAAGTGCGTGCACGATGGAATCAAATTACATTTGTCAATTTGTTTTTACCAGCCTCGGTGGTGTCGTGGTTAAGCCATCGGACATAAGGGTGGTAGGTACAAGGTTCGCAGCCCGGTACCATCTCCCACCCAGACTGAGTTTTAACGTCTCAGTGGGTAGGTGTAAGGCCACTACACTCTCTTCTTTCTCGCTAACCACTAACCATTAACAACTAACCCACTGTCCTGGACAGACATCACAGATAGCTGAGGTGTGTGCCCAATACAGCGTGCTTGAACCGTAACTGGATATAAGTACGAAAATAAGTTCAAATTAAAGATTGCGTTTTGTTTTCTTTTACGTATTATGTTTACGTCTACGCATACGGGTTACGGACAAATTAAGTTGCGCCTAAATACATTGACATTTCACTGCTGCAAAAGTGCAGATGCAGTGGTGTAGTTGTAATCAAAAGATTACGTACTAAATAATCAGCCAAACAAAATATTTATTAAAAATATATGTGTATACATTTAATTTATTCCAGCAAGCTGTCGTCATATCTCACTAGTGGTCGATATTTTAGAATGTAACTGAATTATGGCTACGAAAAAGCAACCTCTGAACTGTTTAGAAAACCACGTATGGTACTGAACGTTACCTAATGAGGAACGTGCACACCATGTATGTTCGTGTCGCGCAAGTCGTGCAATTCTGTCTTTAGAACTTGAAATTTAAAATGGCCGTTCTATTTTTTTTGACGTGATTAAAATGGAGAAGGGGGGGGGGGGGGGGGTAGCTGTCCTACAGTCAAAATACTAAAAATTATTAGAGGAAACAATATCTTCCTTTTGAGGATGAAGTATTTTTAAATCAGTCACTTATTTTTCTTTTACGTTTTGAATGAAGGGTTAAATAAATGCACTATATCATCGTCTATTTCAGAATGGAATATTTTCTTACCAGACGCAACACGGCGATAATGTGACATATGAAGGCTTTGGTGTGGATATTCTACGTGCAGTTGCAAAACACCTCAATTTCAGGTTTCTGCTCAAATGTCTGTTTGCCTGTACCTAAGCCGACAACCTACGTCTTATTTAGCTGAGTATTAACTTAGTTCATTGTAACTATTCAAGAAAATTATAAGTGTATACAAAAGTTGCTATGGGAATTAATGTAGAATATGTCAAAATTTAACTGAAAATGTCACACGTGCGAACGCACCTCTTGTTTAATAATCTTCAAGTTTATGCATATTATTTGCATGACATTTGTTTATAATGTTTTCGAATTTGTTGGTACATCTGACGAAGCATGTTGTGAAATGAAGAATTATATTAGGCTAAGACCGCCAACTGCCAACTGCCAGCAGAAAGTTGGCCAACTCAGCTAATGAGTTATACGACGAGAATCAAGTAAGAGCGCTTGGATTAGCAACTGGACAGTCGTGACAGCAGAACGTAGGCCAACTTTCTGCTGACATTTGGATGTCTGAGCCTAGCACTATGAAGCATTATAAATCAAATAAGAACATAAAATATTATGATAAAGTATTGCTATAATTCAACTATACTAAATCGTATTTCAGCTACACTATTTCTGAACCAGCAGACAGAAACTGGGGAGTGTTTATAAATGGATCCTGGACTGGGTTGGTAGGAGCTATGGCCAGAAGGGTAAGTCTCCGTTATTATGTAACCTAATTTAAATCTGTACTATGGAACACCTAATAATGAACTACCGGTCTCCGTCCATCTGTTCCTCTGTTCGTCCGTCTGTCTGTCTGTTTGTCCGCCTGCCAACCTATCTGTCTGTTTGGCCATCTGCCCCACATATAGTTTTCCAGATATTTGTTTTCGCAATGCCACAAGATAATGAAGTGAAATTTTAGCCTTATCATCTCCAGTTACAGATCACGTTTGACGTTCATGGCGATCTAACCATTTTGACACAGTGATGGCCCGTAAATTTAGCAAACAGAAATATATGTTGGACCCGGTATTGGACATATATTGCTTCAGAAGTGCTCTCAAACGGCTTGTTTAACGATCAGCGCCTTTCATCAAGACTGCATAGCTGAAGATGCCACTTTTGGAGGAGGTATTACTAAGAATACCTAATTGTATTCGGAGTTGGGAAAATAGATTGTCATTGGGACACACAACCAATAACCCTAATACATCGGCTACCAAAAGTAAAATAGAAATGTGTCTGCTATAATTAATTAAAGGATTTTGTAGGAGATATAGCTGGCACTATAATTTGCGATATCTCCTGAGATATTCTCCGCAGGAGATATCGCTTCTTAAAATATTGACTGGTCAAATTTTAAACACAAGACAATAGTTTGCTACGTCACTGTTTGTTTCAGCACTATACTTGTCATTAGTGACGTCACGCCACTGCCGTTCTGCTAGTTAACGAGTCTACCGCTAATGACTGTAAAAACATGGGTGATGGGTCACCTTATGGAAATTTGAGAATGCGCTCATGACAGGCGTAGAATGGAAACTCAGTCTACACACTACACAGTATGCATGCCTGATAAGGATCCACCAAATCCTACTAGTTATCGCCCTATTGTTTTGACGAGTTGCATTTGTAAAATCATACCGGCCTCGGTGGCGTCGTGGCAGGTCATCGGTCTACAGGCTGGTAGGTACTGGGTTCGGATCCCAGTCGAGGCATGGGATTTTTAATCCAGATACCGACTCCAAACCCTGAGTGAGTGCTCCGCAAGGCTCAATGGGTAGGTGTAAACCACTTGCACCGACCAGTGATCCATAACTGGTTCAACAAAGGCCATGGTTTGTGCTATCCTGTCTGTGGGAAGCGCAAATAAAAGATCCCTTGCTGCTAATCGGAAGAGTAGCCCATGTAGTGGCGACAGCGGGTTTCCTCTCAAAATCTGTGTGGTCCTTAACCATATGTCTGACGCCATATAACCGTAAATAAAATGTGTTGAGTGCGTCGTTAAATAAAACATTTCTTTCTTTCTTTGTAAAATCATGGAACAAATGATCAATATTGTCTGGTATCGTGAATCTCACAAATTGTTTACTAATGTGCAATGTGGATTCAGATCTAGATGTAGCACGGTTGATCATCTTGTTCGATTTGAAACCATTTGCAGGTAAGCTTTTATCCATAATCAACACTTGATATCAGTCGTTTTTTATTTAGAATAAGCTTACGGTACCACGTTGAAGTATGAGATTTTAAAATACCTGCATGGCATGGGCCTAAGAGGTCAACTTCTTGTTTTTACTTTTGTCTGTTTTTACTTCTTAGTTTTTAAAAGATAGATGTTTTTGGGTAGGGTCGAGTTTTGTCTGGCATTCACCCACAGGGTATGGGTGTACCTCAAGGAGGTATCCTGTCTGTAACTTTATTTTATTTGAACATTAACATCATCTCCCAGTGTTTAAAACCTGGTGTTGATTGCTCCTTTTCAGATTTGCTACAGATAGTCCAATATGAGTATCATTGAACGTTGAATATCATTGAATAAACATCAACAATGGGCAACTGACAAAGGCTTTAGGTTCAGAAAGCCAAAGACTATCTGTATGCATATCTGGCAGAAAAATATCTCTACGTAGACCCACAGTAGTTTCTGGACAAACATCCGATTCCAGTTATGGAGGAGAGCAAATTTCAAGGGGTTATATTTGACAGGAAACTTTCTTTTGTGCCCCATCTAAAATATGTTAAAAGAAAGGCTTAAACATTCTCAATATTTTAAAACTTATTGGTAATGCAGAATGGGGATCAGACCGAAAGTTATGCTCTGTCTATATAGATCTTTAGTTATATCAAAACTTCACTATGGATGCACTGTGTATGGGTCGGCACGCAAGTCGTACTTGCAGATGTTAGATCTATACACAACCAGGGGCTTAGGCTTTGTATTGGTGCATTTAGAATATATTTTGTAGAGAGCTTGTACGTCGATGCAAACTAAGCTAGTTAGGGTGCTAGACATGTAAAGCTTTCTCTGCAATATGCCATCAAGATTAAATAAATCCCGAAACATCTAACACATATTGCAGCGTTTGATAACAAATATATGAAATTATTTACATGTGGTTTCCAACATTGATTTAACACACACTTTGGAAACTCCTTCATAATTTGTTTAACCTCCTTAGTGTATCAAACAACCTTGATGTATCAAACTAGTTAAAATTGTATTTGACTCTTGTGCATCTGGAGAAAAGTCGTACGGATGATGTTGTATAAAAACAATATTTCATGGACATTTAAGACCGATACCGTGATTATATTCCTTTTCATACACACGGGTTACAAGATGGGAATTATGTGGCTTGTGCTACCATTTTTCCATTGGACACAATAATTTCCACTCGTAGCCAGAGCTCCACAATTGGTATATAAAGGCCGTAGTATATACTATCCTGTCTGTGGGATAGTGCATATAAAAGATCCCTTGCTGCTAATCGAAAAGCGTAGCCCATGAAGTGGTGACAGAGGGTTTTCTCTCTCAATATATATGTGGTTCTTAACCATATGGCTGACACTATATAACCGTAAATAAAATGTGTCGAGTGCGTCGTTAAATAGAATATTTTGAATGATTTCCATGAAACTGCCCGATTCAGCATTAGTCTTTTGTGCTGAAGTTTGGCAGTCATTAAAGCCTTGGAAGAAATAAAAGATTCTATTACATACAAGTTTATAATTTTCACAGATTCACTTTCGTGTGATCAAGCTTTACGAAACATGGAGATGGAACACGCCTTAGTTGGGATAGTGATACGAAAATGTACTTTTTATCCATTGTCAATAAGGACATTGTATTTTGTTGCATGCCCAGTCATGTTAGCATCAGGGGTAATGGAAAGTCAGATTCAGCTGACAAGTCTACTTTGGATTTACCTCATGACAGGGTTGGTGTACCGTTTACTGATTTTAAACAAAATATTAATTTATCTTTTCAATTTGGCAAGATGATCGGTACGGTGCAGTTCCGAACATACTTCATTCAATCAATCAAACCAGTCCTGGAAAGTGGCAGTCCTCGTATAAGTGGGTGGGTGGGATGCAGAAAGGAAAGGGAATAGTGTTTTGTCGTGCTCGTATTGGTCATACATACTCGACTCATTCATTTATTCTGAAGAAGGATCCTCTGCCTTAGTGTGAACACGGCCAGTGAACACTGACGGTGCATCACATTTTAAGCAAACTGGGAAAGTTATATTTGGAAGAAGAAATGTGATGGAATCATTTCAATTCCATCCTGAACTGTTGTTCAAATATCTTCGTGATACTAAATTTTATTCTAAATTTTAATTTTACCTATCTGTGATAATTGAATTTTTGCTCATTGATTAATTCTATATTTCAACTAGTGGGGGAAAAAGAGGAAAGAACGAGGAACTGGAAACTGACCTACGAGGCAGACTCTTAATTTATATTTCAGGAAGCCGACCTCACAATAGGGGACCTAACAGTCCATGAAGACCGCAGCGAAGTGATGCACTTTCTTCATCCTGCAGTACACACGACGAACATCAAAGGGCTGTACAAGAAAGACGATGTCCTGGAGACAAAATGGACCAGTTACATAACGATCTTCAGAAGCAATGTGTATCTGAGTATATTTGGAGTATTGGTTCTTGTGTCCATTCTCTTTGTAGTGATTGCCAGATCAGCAAATCGCCCACACCGTGGACTCGATGCGAGTGCATTGGTCGTCTGCCTTGATGCATCCTGGTTCACACTTGCAGCTTTGGCGAAACAAGGTTAAAGTTTGTTTTGTATAACGACACCACTAGGGAACATTGATTTAGTAATCAAACGTTTGGTAATTTTGACATAGAGTTTTAATGAGGAAGCCTGCTCCTTTTTTCCCATTAGGGATCTTTTAGATAGCATATACCACGGGCTTTAATATACCAGTCGTGGTGCACTGGCTGGGACGAACAATTCCCCAGGCGAAACAAAGTAGACATAAGGACAAATAGCATCCAGTTAACAGATGTAGACTACCACACGCAAGGCCTACCAGGCAGGTTGATGATGGTATCCTGGTGTATGCTAACAGGTGTAGACTACCACACGCAAGGCCTACACGGCAGGTTGATGATGGTATCCAGGTGTATTTTAACAGTTGTAGACTACCACACACAAGGCCTAGCCAGCAGGTTAATGATGTATTTTGCTTTATGTTAACAGGTGTAGACTACCACACGCAAGACCATGATGGTATCCTAGCGTATTTTTACAGTTGTAGACTACCATTCGCAAGGCCTGCCCATCAGATTCATGATGGTATCCTGGTGTATTTTAATAGGTGCAGACTACCACACACAAGACCTACCCATCAGGTTGATGATGGTATCATCCTCAAGCTAGGCCTACCCATCAGATTCACAATGATATCCTGATGTAGGTGTAGACTATCACATGCAAGGCTATGATGGTATCCTGCTGTATGTTAAAAAGTGTAGACTACCACACGCAAGGCCATGATGGTATCCTGGTGTATTTTAACAGGTGTAGACTACCACACACAAGGCCTGGTGGTATTCTGGTGTATTTTAACAGGTGTAGACTACCACACACAAGGCCGTGATGGTATTCTGTTGTATTTCAACAGGTGTAGACTACCACACACAAGGCCATGATGGTACTGGTGTATTTTAACAGGTGTAGACTACCACTCTAAAGGCCTATCCGGCAGGTTCTTGATGGTATTCTGATGTATTTTAACAGGTGTAGACTACCACTCTCAAGGCCTATCCGGCAGGTTCATGGTGGTATCCTGGTGGATATTTGCCATCATCATGTCAATGGCGTATGGTGCTAATCTCATATCACAGCTGTCCGTCCACAAAGAGCAGAAACCTTTCCACAACCTGGCTGAGCTCACAAGAAATGAGGACTATTCGTTTGGTTTGATTGAACCCAGTATTACCGCGATGATATTTCAGGTAAATTAAAACAATGCAGTTAAAGATACTGTCTCGAATTTAATGTCATGTAACACCTTTCCCACTTAAATTACATATTCAAGTCTTGTTTAGGATATGTGTGTCTGTGTATACTAAGTGTTTCTTGCCGTCCTACAATATGGATTTCTCCTCCAGGTATATTCATAACTACGAACAAAATGCATATTAGGAATTAATACGAAGTTCGAGCTTCTACAAACGTTAGCATTACCAGATATTCTAAAGAACAGAATGATTTAATACGTAAACTTACTAGTAAAAAAAGGCTCTGTTAGAGAGAAACATCTTAAAATAGGAGCAGACACAGGGCCATCCCTTTAAAGGTAGGGTCAACTCAAAGAAGAACATTATGCCAACACATACTGACACTTTAACAAATGAAAAACGCGTAATTTTAGAGTTAATAAAAACCCCCATGATTATTGCTGCTAACTGGGGGCAGCCATTGTCTTTCGTTTTTGTGACGACCGGTGGTATAGCTCGGGGCGAAGTGACGTCAGCTCCGTCCATCTCCTCTATGAACAGTGTAAACAAAAGCTCTAATTTACAAGGCGCTTCGCTTTCATCAACCTGACTTGTAAAACAACATAAATGACTTGATAGTATAATAAATTATTTAACTAAATATATTTCAATTTGCATCAATAGAACGAAATGGAGTTATACTATTTTTCAAGAAAAAATGCATATTATTAGGCCTATTGGTAGGGTACGTTCGAGCAAAAACAACCACTCACGATACCCAAGTGATACTTTTCTTTTCTTTTGGACGACGTAATTGGTCAGTTTTGTGATTTTAGATGGGAAAGTCTGCTTATTCAAGGGTTTTACAGAATTACTTACAGTAATAAAGCAGGAAGGCTGATATTGCCCATTACAATTGGAGGGGTATCCGCGCGGCTACCACACTATACCATGTGATCTTAATAAAAGAGGCACGTCTTTTTAGTGTGTCTAGACACAGTGTCTGGGAACCGTCTAAATATACACCTGCCAATCAGGAACCACAGGTACAGGCCACACAAAGAAAAGACCAATTAACCGAAAAAACACACCGATTATTATTTCAGTACATGGATTAATTTATGTACAAAACATAATACAGTTATTTCAACACTTTGACAATGGTGGTTTATTTTATAATATATATTTGTTGCTGGCTTCCTGGGATGGCTATTATTACAGAACATTGCGATGGATTCGCAAAAATCAGGTATGTTTTGTTTCTTCAGTTCGAAAACTAATTCCTGACATGACACGTTAGGTATTACGTAACCACCAGCTCGCCAGAGGGCGTATTCACTGAGATGGTACAAAATGGCTGCGCCCGTTAAATATAATAGCTGTCACATTTAACCGTTTTATTAATTAACTATACGATTATACGTGTTGATATTAAGCAATAATGTGCATTATATATCGTTGAATATGCATACCAGGCCAAATGCCTTAATTGTCCCCTCCTTTAAGACATGAAACATATATAAACAAATGGGTAGAAACTTGAAACGTTATTGCTTTGTACAAGAAGCCACCATCTCACTTTTAACTGATGCACGATATCCAAACAGATGTCAGTGGTGTCACTGTCAAGCCTTATGGTATCAGATGTTTAAAAATATTGCTTAAGAAGCAATTATGTAGTGATTATTTATTTGATCTCACTGACCATATTCGTTCGATTCTTTGAATTCTATTTAATTTTTCCCCCGATCTGGCAGATGCTATATTTCAACATCTTTTGCTGTCCACCTTCACATCTCATTCCTTCTCTCTCCAACAGCGACATATGCAGTGATTATGGTAGCAACCAATATGAAACAAGAATCTGCACTAATGAACGCAGTATTTCGTTACTTTTATTATGAAAATATTACTGCCGTGTAGATAGCCATCTGTCATTTACCGACGCTGTCGTGTATATATATATATATATATATATATATATATATATATATATATATATATATATATAGTTTTTTACCCAGTGCAATCAAAGTATGTGTGATATTTTTCAGATCACATACTTTAAGAATTTGATAACTTTGCAAATTAGATGCAAATGAACTGAGGTCATAACACTAGGTTTATTGACATTTAACCAAACGTACTAGGGTGACACACCACAATTGGCATGTCCATTCATAGTCATCAAATAAAAACGAGCACATTTAATACGAGGACATTTCAATAGCAATTGTACACTGAAAGTTGTCCAGCTTTCGGAAAACACAAAACGTTATGCACTAGTTTATTTTGATGTAAGGACATCCGAAATGATGGTATTCACATTTGACGTCATTTCCATTCAAAAAGAAACCACGCCACATATCCGTACGTCATTTGAATATCGCGTAATGGCTGACTGGAATTAAAGTTACGTATACTGTTTACAAAAACAGTTTGTATTAAGTTTGAAATTATAAGATGCCAGAGGCTCGCATGATACAATTTGTATTCCTAATATATGATACTGACGATACCAAAAAAATACTCTGGTAATAACCTCGATATATGTATTTTTGAATGGATGCGCTGTTTTGGCATTAGTGGCTTCATCAGGACACACACCTTTACAAAATGATGGAATGAATGAGTGAGTGAATGAATGAATGAATGAATGAATGAAAGAATAAGTATTAACGAATGAATGAATATTTAACGACACCCCAGCACAACGATTACATCGGATATTGTGTGTCAAACAAAGGTAAGTATATGAATTGATTATCAACATCACTGTAAACATTCTAAGTTAAATTAAAACAGTGCCCTTACTGAAAGCCAAGACAGGATGTTGGTAGCACTGTTTCTGTATTTGTTTCAGAATACGAAGTCTGGAAGCATAAAACAAGCATGGTCTGTTCTAAGAGAGAGGGCCAAAACGAATCCAGAAATTTTAGATGCTAATCCCGGAAATCATCTTAAGATGGTGGACAGTGGGAAATACTGCTATCTAGGATCGGATTACTTTCTGGAAGCTCACCAAGGAAAGGACTGCACATTGAAACTGATGGACAGCCCAGTTTCATGGCAACATTTAGCCTTCGGAATGCCCAAAGGATCACCACTCATAGAAGAATTTGAACGCACGTAAGTTAACACACAACCCGTTTCAATATGCTGAACTGTTAAAACATAATTATGCTGAATGTTGTGGGACTCAGTTTTATATTCTTCATTGAAACCATGCCAATGCACACGGAATTTGGAAAAAAAACCTGGAGGTTAATATCTAGTTCTGTTTCCAATATCTGCTACATGAACAACGCAGAGCACATTGGTAGAGCACTGGTATGAAAACACTAAAGTTTGTTTTGTTTAACAACACCACTAGAGCACATTGAGTTATTAATCATCGGCTATTGGAAGTCAAACATTTGGTAAGTTTTGACATATAGTCTTAGAGAGGAAACCCGCTACATTTTTCCATTAGTAGCAAGGGATCTTTTATATGCATCATCACACAGACAGTATAGCATATACCACGGAATTTGAAATACCAGTCGTTGTGAACTGGCTGGAACGACAAATAGCTGAATGAGCCAACCGACGCGGATCGATCCCAGACCTTTGATACATATATATATATATATATTTTAACAACAGTGATATATATATATTTACAGATTATACATTCTCAATCAAATCGGATTTATTGCAAACAGAAGGAAGAAATGGTTTAAAAGCAGAGATCCTGAAGAGTGTCGGTCTTCACCATCAGCGAAACCCGTCAACTTGGCTGATATTCAGATTGCGTTCTACCTGCTGGCAACGGGAACTCTCCTTAGTATTGTGAGCTTACTTTTAGAGATTGCAATTGCTTCAAGCAAGAAGTGCTAACTGTTAAAATGCAAATATTTATTGACATTTGTTTTAGCAATACCTGACAGTGGTATTAAAATATTCAAATCATAAATAATAGTTTGTAATTTGCATTAGGGAATGGTATTATATGATGGCCATGCGAGATGATGCCTTTGACATGAACAGTGATGCATTAAATATGTATGATTAATCATTGATGAGTGTGCGAAATAATTCACCCGTCGAGTACTGCTTGTAAGAAGACTGCCACTACCTGCCTCGGTGGTGTAGTGGTTAAACCATCGGGCATAAGGCTAGTAGGTACTAGATTCACTCCCGGTACCGGTCTCACTAACCCATTCGACTGTTTGGACGACATCAATGGATGATATGTAAGACCAGGACAGACGTCTCTCTCACTGACCATTAACAACTAACCACTAATTTTGTCCTGGACAGACAGTCTAGATAGCTCAGGTGTTTTCCCCTTATTGCGTGCTTGAACGTAATTTAAAATACGCACGAAAATAATCATTTTAATAAATGAAGACAGGCACTTTTACCCTTGTTTATACGGAATCTTTAATATGCTTATTGACGCGTTTATGTTTTCATTTTTATCTTCCAACTATCTGTTGAACTAATTACTTCGCGTAGAATACAATATGTTTTAACACACCTGTACTCAGCACTGACTTTAATGACATACCGTTATTGACGGAGTTGGATTCATATATTATGGCAAATTTGACATCCACGGTGACTTTACTTTGTCACATGTGCTTGTGGTGTCGTCAACCAAAACAAACGTTTTGTAGTAGTTTCTAAAAGTGCTTTTAGACATAACCCCCAAATTATGGTGTCTCGCCCCCAAACAAATCAACGGTCACACCCATACAAAACCATGTGTCTCAAGGTACACGAACACCTAAAAAAACACCCCAAAATAAAACTAATACCCCCCTCACAGAAAACTTTTGGAAACCCATATAAATTATGGTGTCTCGTGGTACACTGAATCTACGGTCACACCCATAAAATTATGGTGTCTCGGGGTACACTGAATCTACGGTCACACCCATATAAATTATGGTGTCTCGTGTTGCACTGAATCTACGGTCATACCCATATAAATTATGGTGTCTCGTGTTACACTGAATCTACGGTCATACCCATATAAATTATGGTGTCTTGGCGTACACTGAATCTACGGTCACACCCATATAAATTATGGTGTTTCGGGGTACACTGAATGTACGGTTACACCCATATAAATTATGGTGTCTCGGGGTACACTGAATTTACGATCACACCCATATAAATTATGGTGTCTCGGGGTACACTGAATCTATGATCACACCCATATAAATTATGATGTCTCGTGTTGCACTGAATCTACGGTCACACCCATATAAATTATGGTGTCTCGTGTTGCACTGAATCTACGGTCACACCCATATAAATTATGGTGTCTTGGGGTACACTGAATCTACGGTCACACCCATATCAATTATGGTGTCTTGGGGTACACTGAATCTACGGTCACACCCATATAAATTATCTTGTCTAGGGGTACACTGAATCTACAGTCACACCCATATAAATTATGGTGTCTCGGGGTACACTGAATCTACGGTCACACCCATATAAATTATGGTGTCTCGTGTTGCACTGAATCTACAGTCACACCCATACAAATTATGGTGTCTCGTGTTGCACTGAATCTACGATCACACCCATATAAATTATGGTGTCTAGGGAAATGCACCGAATCTACGGTCACACCCATATAAATTATGGTGTCTCGGGGTGCACTGAATCTGTTCTACATGATATAATTTATGGGGTCTCAATTTGCACTGAATCTACGGTCACACCCATATAAATTATGGTGTCTCGGTGTGCACTGAATCTGCGATCTCACCCATATAAATTATGGTATCTCGGGGTGCACTGAATCTGCGATCTCGTCCATATAAATTATGATGTCTCGGGGTGCACTGAATCTGCGATCTCACCCATATAAATTATGGTGTCTCGTGTTGCACTGAATCTACGGTCACACCCATATAAATTATGGTGTATCGGGGTACACTAAATCTACGGTCACACCCATATAAATTATGGTGTCTCGGAGTACACTAAATCTACGGTCACACCCATATAAATTATGGTGTCTCGGGGTACACTGAATCTACGGTCACACCCATATAAATTATGGTGTCTAGGGGTGCACTGAATCTACGGTCACACCCATATAAATTATGGTGTCTTGGGGTGCACTGAATCTGCAATCTCACCCATATAAATTATGGTGTCTCGTGTTGCACTGAATCTACGGTCACACCCATATAAATTATGGTGTATCGGGGTGCACTGAATCTGCGATCTCACCCATATAAATTATGGTGTCTCGGGGTGCACTGAATCTGCGATCTCACCCATATAAATTATGGTGTCTTGGGGTGCACTGAATCTGCGATCTCACCCATATAAATTATGGTGTCTCGTGTTGCACTGAATCTACGGTCACACCCATATAAATTATGGTGTCTCGGGGTAGACTAAATCTACGGTAACACCCATATAAATTATGATGTCTCGGGGTACACTGAATCTACGGTCACACCCATATAAATTATGGTGTCTCGGGGTACACTGAATCTACGGTCACACCTATATAAATTATGGTGTCTCGGGGTGCACTGAATCTGCGATCTCACCCATATAAATTATGGTGTCTCGGGGTGCACTGAATCTGCGATCTCACCCATATAAATTATGGTGTCTCGTGTTGCACTGAATCTACGGTCACACCCATATAAATTATGGTGTCTCGTGTTGCACTGAATCTACGGTCACACCCATATAAATTATGGTGTGTCGGGGTGCACTGAATCTGCGATCTCACCCATATAAATTATGGTGTCTCGTGTTGCACTGAATCTACGGTCACACCCATATAAATTATGGTGTCTCGGGGTGCACTGAATCTGCGATCTCACCCATATAAATTATGGTATCTCGGGGTGCACTGAATCTGCGATCTCGTCCATATAAATTATGATGTCTCGGGGTGCACTGAATCTGCGATCTCACCCATATAAATTATGGTGTCTCGTGTTGCACTGAATCTACGGTCACACCCATATAAATTATGGTGTATCGGGGTGCACTGAATCTGCGATCTCACCCATATAAATTATGGTGTCTCGGGGTGCACTGAATCTGCGATCTCACCCATATAAATTATGGTGTCTCGGGGTGCACTGAATCTGCAATCTCACCCATATAAATTATGGTGTCTCGTGTTGCACTGAATCTACGGTCACACCCATATAAATTATGGTGTCTCGGGGTAGACTAAATCTACGGTAACACCCATATAAATTATGGTGTCTCGGGGTACACTGAATCTACGGTCACACCCATATAAATTATGGTGTCTCGGGGTACACTGAATCTACGGTCACACCTATATAAATTATGGCTTAGACGATGGTGCGAACTATTTTGATTTGTGTCGTTGGTCCAGAAAGGGTCGGTAGATCAACATTAGTGAAGTCCTTTACAAAAGGAAAAATAATCAGACAAAGAGTTAAAGGATTCAGATGTTGGGCGACATTTACGAATTCAGGGGGTTTAACGGGAATGTCTCCGTGTGGCCGTCTCTCCTAATCTGGGAAGTGCACGTTTTAATAATGATGTGTATGCAGCATTCTCTTTCTGAATCTTGTAAGTACTTTAAATTTGAGTTTTGGAGGAGACGAAACACACAGGTGCATCTTGTCGAAAATATCACGTCGTCAGAGATTCTAGATCGCAGAACCTTGGAAACTGAAGGTAAACGGTTTAGGTTTTCTAATACATGTCAACTGTGAGTGAGTTCGAAAGGAGAAGTTCGCCAGTTGTTCAAGATTATTATTGGTGATTTGCATCAGGGGCATCCTTACTTCCCGCGAGATTCGCAGCATGTATCTATTACATTGGATGGTTCGGGATACCGAAGCCAGGCGTCTACGGTAGATGATAAAAAAACCAGTATCAAATAATATGCTGGAAAAATACAAAATGGGTGTAAAACCACGGGGAATGTGCATCATTATCAAGAACGAAGATTTTGGAAGTTTAATGGAAAAACGAATAGGATCAGATAAAGATAAAGAAAGACTGAGATAACTAGTTTCGGATCTTTACTTTGGTGTTCATATTTTTACAAACCAAACGCGTTCTGACATTCTGGACATTTTAAAGAGAGAATCGACAAAAGACCATAGTGCCCATAGTTGTTTTGTTTGTTGTATTCTTTCACACGGCGCCCAGGAGGTTGTTTTCGGTACTGACGGAAATGCAGTAGACATATCTGAACTTGCATTTTATGAAGAACACTGATGCCGCGGTTTGCTGGGAAAGCCAAAAATACTGTTAATGACAGTAACAGTGGGTTAGGCACAGATGTATCTGTTTGTAAAATGATGCCTGTTGACGCCGACATCTTAACAGCGTGCGCAACGACATCGGGGTCTTTAGCGTTTGGGCATCAACTAGAGGGCACACATTATATTTCAGCTTTAGTGGGGAAAATGAGGCAAAACGTAGATAAAAGTCTGACCGATGTCCTTACGATGGTGAACTCTTCAATGGCCCAGGAAGATCATGTGTTTGAAGGTCAGAGGAGTAAGCAGATAGGATGTTACAAATCAACACTGTGTAAGCGGGTAGTATTTGGAAGGATTAGGCAAACAGAAACAAGGTGAACATGCTGACGTGCCGGGGTTTGAACGTACTTGACCGATTGCTTGGCATTCAAAACACCACAAGCATAAACGCTAATGAGTAATTGCGCATCTGTTATAAAAAGGACTACCTATTTCCATCGACAGATTTAAGGTTAACCTGCTCATTTCAGAGTGTTCATGCTATTTTTAGTAGGAACCCTCACGTTATAAGCACAATGGCAGTTGGTACACTGACACTAAATCAAATTGAATTATAGGAATTTACCTGCCAGATGAACCAACATTTTATCACAACAAACATTGTCACAATTATCACCACAGACATTAATGATATTAATTGCTCTATCACCTTCAACTTTGAACCAGCCCGATGTTATTTGGTTTAGTACTACCAGTACGTTACTTTGTCAAACTTTGATGGAATTGAAATGAAAATGTTTGTGGGATGAAAATATTTTCAGTGTTATTTGATTTATGACACTTCATACATTTGAGAAAGATGTGGCAATGTAAAATGGGCAGAATTTAGAAAATAGCAATTAGCACCCCGTCAAGAAAACCCCTAGATCGACAGACAATAAACGTTGAAGGTGTAGTGCCGGATCCGTCTGAACGAGAGAGAGAATCAGACTAGGGTATAGTCCAGTCGTCATGGGTTGGTATAGTGGTGTGGACGGGCCCGACTCCGGAGGATACGAGATGGTATCACAATAAAACAAAGTAAAGTCTAGAAAAAGAGTAGTAGGGGCCGACCCCGCTTCCTATTTCTTCTTAGAGTGGGGCGGTCAATCTTCCAGTGCTGCTAGGACAGGCTCGGACATGTAGAGAGTAAACGCGAACAACCGTGGCGTTCTGCAGAATGACCGTCATACGAGTCACGAAAAAAACAAGTCAACATAGTCAGACGGAGAAATTACGTGGAGGCAAGGAATCTCTCTAAAAAGAATCCAACCTGGAGGGGCAGACTGTCGAAACGAGACGCGTTCCAGCGTTCAATCAGTTCCAATGGCCGCATACATCCCAGTAGAAAACTTCACTTCGCTGACAAAAACAACAAAACTGAAGGATCCCCAAGTCGAGCCGCGAAAGCACATGCAGTGTCCACAAACATGTCTTACCGCGACGAGCTCCAGACTGGGAAGTCGTGTGCACGGAAGTGTTGTTTGTAAATGTTGTTAACTGCTGTAAATATAGTAACTTTATTACTATAAATATTTTATCACGTTTTGTTTTAGAACCAAGTGGTGAAACGCTCGCCTCATGTGTGGTCGGTCAAGGATCAATCTCAGTTGGTGGCCCATTGGGCTGTTTCTCATTCCAACCAGTGCACTTAGACTGCTATTTCAAAGGCCGTTGTATGTGCTATCCTGTCTGTGGAATGGTACATACAAAAGATATCTTGCTTCTAAATGCAGATTACCAAATGTGTAAAATCCAATAGCCGATGATAAATAAATCAATGTGCTGTGGTGGTGTCGTCATTCCTACTCGAGACAGCGCAGAATGCGGTTGTGTTTAGCAAACGTCGAGGTTTCTCTCTCCCCCCCCCCCCCCCCCCCCCCTTGGGGCTGTGCTGCACGAGCTTGGCCGCTTGGCCAAGTATCGTGTTGAACACAATGGGAGCACGGCTATTGTCACCTTGTATTATGGTGACAATAAACAAAGAGATCGGGTAGGAAGTAGGCAGGGGGACCAAACCGTCGGCTCAACCGCCAGGGGCGGCCCTCCTGCTTCAGGAAGACGAGGGCAGGGGCGGTTCACCAAACCGGGCAGCTCAACTGCCGGCGGCGGCACCTTCTGCGTCGCCGTCCCCCACTACTCGGAAGCAGCAGACGCCAGGAGCGGCAAAGGGGGAGCCAAAGCTGTCGGCTAAACCGGCAGTGGCGGCCCCTCCCCCTGCAGCACCAACGCCGATGGAAACAGGAAAAGTGTCGTCCGCACCAACCAATCCACCGGCGTCTCCACGAGTTGTTGCGACAGCGGTTGCAGAGCGTGAAGCCAAGAAGAGGAAGGTGTCGGTCCCAGACTTGTCCGACACACAGCCCACGACTTGGCAGATCGCACGCAACAAGCTTCCTGGACGGTACCGCAACTGTGTGAAGGGGGAGTTCACTGCGACCTCTCAGCTGCCAGGCCCCTTCGTCACCAAGAGCTGGAGACCAACACCAACTGGTCAAGGGCGGTACCAGTTCCAGTACGTCGAGGGAAGTCGTACCTACTACCTGACGTCGGAGCGGAACGGGATGTACCGGCAAGGCTATCAGACATGGATAATCCAATCGTCCATCGGATTATCAAGCTGATACTTCCGGAAGACTACTCAGCAATACTTCGGGGAGAGTGCTACATCGACCTGCCTCACTTCTTCCCGAAGTTCCGAGCCGATCATCCCATCAACTCGCCATGAGTTCCGCTGCGTACCCTCTCCTAGGACATGTACTTCCTTTTTTAGGGCTCAGTTGGACTTTAAAAACATTTTTGGCAGCCCGTCTAAATTGCTCAAATCACCTTAAAACCTTTTCGGTCGAGCACCCTAATTTTATTGTTTGGACTTAAATTTTTGTAGCACATTTTGGTCTTCGGTCTTTGACCTAACTACTAAATTCGTATTCCAAATTCCGCCCACCTCAAAATTACACACACCCCCCGCCCCCTGGCCCGGACCATATAGATCGGACTTTAAACTTTTAGACCTTCGTTCAAAATTTTATGTCAAAAATATTATTAAAAATTAATAGTCCGATCCTCTCTTCTTTCTCTTATTTATTTTTGGACTGTCCTTCTAAAATGCTCCAAATTATATAAATATTCGGCCAAGCAGTCAATTCCCACTATTTAATTTTTAGATGTAAATTTCAAAATTTTCCCATTAATTTTGTTCTGTCCCGGAGCAAGTCACTGGCCCCGGGACGGACATGCTCGAAACTCTAGTGGTATATGAGCATGTTAAAATTATTCGCACTCGCACTCGTGGTAGTGTCGTTGAACAAAATAAACTTTAGAACCAATTAAAAGGGATCTGTCACTTCGTATATGTAGAAGCAAGCTGACTTTATAGCAGCGATTGTTCATATACATTTGTGTCATTAACCATATACATTTTTTTCGTGCTGGGGTCGTTAAACATTCATTCATTCATTCATATACATTTGTGTCATCGCTAATTGATGATAATTCTTTTGGTCCGATATTAGTTATTTTGTCATTAGAAGTTGAAACTGTGGATATAATCTTAGGTCATTTATCAGATTCAGAGAAATTGGGATTGATTGCACTTATTGAAAAAAAAGATGAAAAAAAAAGATACGGCAAAATAATATATTAAAAATTGGAGACCAATATCAGTTCTAAACGTTATTTACAAACTAGCGCCAGTCAACAGTAAAATGGATAACAACTTTCTATAATGAATGTGAATCGTGTTTATCCATAATAATAATATTACTGAACGCTTAAAACGTTATCGTACTGTATTTTTATTTTGTGTGTTAAAATTATTTGAATCATAATAAGAAATAACAACGACACTTGAGTGCCAGTTTTGTTCTTGGAAGGGTCCGCCCCACGTCGACGGATCGGTTTGATATATATATATATATATATTTTCCATTTTATATAATTGCCTTTAGATCAACCCATTCACCATTTTATAGTTTCAGCCATCGTTTTCTTTTATTATAATTTTGTTTTCCTTTTAGCAATGCTTTTATATTTCTGAACATTAAACCAGTTATTTGACTGTGAGACTTCTGGGTTAGTAATATGTTAAAGTGTATTATTAACATTTAAAAATAGAAAGAAAATTATGTGTATTTAGGTTTACTGTATATATTATATATAATATATATATATATATATATATATATATATATATATATATATATATACATGGGTATATATATACACACACACACACACACATACATACATACATACATACATACATACATATGTGTGTGTGTGTTTTGATGTGTTTATTTGTTTTGTTTAACGACACCACTGGTGCATATTGATTAATTTTAATCATCGGCTATTTGAGGTCAAACATTTAGTAATTCTGATTCGCAGTTGTCACGGGGATTCTATAATTCCCGTAACTGAATAAAACACGATTATCAAAATATCTCTCCTAACTGTATATCTATTAGATCTCTCTGTAACAGGCTGTTAAACCCTAGTATGGCTCGTCTCTAGGTATGATCAGAGATACGATCTTATATAAAGTATATATTATTATGGCACGTTAGTTCTCTAGAAAACACAACAAAAACACAATACACTTTGGAATCTGTATTAATCTACGCTGACAAATGTACAGCCGTAGTAGTTAATTAATAACAGCAATAATAACAACCCAGAACTGATCACTTAATTAGTTAATCTCTAGGTGTCTAGTTACACAATATGCGAAACACTTCACCGTTACACCACACCCACACGTGTGATAATTTGAGAAACGCTTACAGGAGGATTTAATTAATAAAGGAATTACAACACCATTCCTAACTGGTTAATTTTTAGTTAACCCTACTACTCGTTCAGTAACGTGTAATAATTGAGAAACGCTTCTTGGGGAACTTAATTAATAAAAGAATTACAGCTCTATTCCTAACGGGTTAATTTTTAATTAACCCTTAAC
Organism: Gigantopelta aegis; assembly: GCF_016097555.1. Taxonomy (NCBI): domain Eukaryota; kingdom Metazoa; phylum Mollusca; class Gastropoda; order Neomphalida; family Peltospiridae; genus Gigantopelta; species Gigantopelta aegis. The sequence continues at coordinate 92,031,551 of NC_054702.1, forward strand.
TACTCTTTCAGTAATCTGTAACACAAAATTAATACTGGTACCTATCACAATAAAGACAATAACCTACAGTTTACCTAGGGTCTTCTAGGATGACTGGCTAAGCTTTATATTACCAAATACTCATATAATGTTAGAACAAAAAGTCTACGATTTACTTCGTCAGATGACTGAAGACACTGTCTAAAGAATATTGGTCTAATACAGTATTAAAATATTTAAAGTCACATCAATCACATCAAGGTTATACACAGAGCAGAAATGATATTTACCAAGTCCTAACGGACTACGTTCGTGATCCCCTGGAGCCGTCCTAATTCGTTCTCCCCGATATCTCTAAAACACTAGCTATTTATTATAAATCAGGATTTTGCCTGGGAGTACAAGGCGGTACCTCACGTATCATCTCATATTCTGACTCTACTAGAGTCGGTATTATTTCTCTCTGATCGTCAGACTTACTGACGCCATCGTCGCCAAAATCACGGTTGTAAAACCGCACTCGCAGAGGTATTACGTAACTACTCGCCACATGGCCTCCGCAGCTGGACTAAGTTCATATTGGAATGTCCGATCGTGCGAAGTATTACGTAACAAGTTGCCCATCTGGGCTACGGACAATAAACTGCACACGGCCCTCTAACACAATTAAAATCGCCACAGGCGAAACAAATTTAAGAGCATGTACCGTGACAGCAGTCATCAGAGGAAACCCGCTACATGTTTCCTAATGCAGCATTGGATCTTTTATATGCAGTTTGCCACATACAGGAAAGTACATACCACAACCTTTGTCCAGTTGTGGTGCACTGGTAGGAACGAGAAAAAAAAAATCCACCAAGTTTTTGAATTTCTTTTTAGTTTGTTTTTAATATAGCTAACCATTAATTTAAAACTTAAATTACACCATGACGACACTTTGCACCTAACCCCTCGTGCATCCACTCATCATGGCGTGTCTTGTTTTAAAGAGACACGAGGATGGGTTGGAAGGGTGAGGGGGCAGAACAAAGTTTTCCATAAATGATCGTGTTGACCCTTTTCGTAAGTCAAATAACGACGACTCGATACTTGACATTAGTTTTGCCCTTTTTGTTTGTGTTTTCATTGCAAAGTGTATACATTCATATTTTACCACAGAAACCGATCAATATACATGTAAAATAATTTTTATTAAATGTGCATTTGTTGCTGGTAAGTGGAATTAATTATTAACTATTAACTAGGTTTTACAATTTTAAACTTTCGATAGTTACCAGTTTCTGATTTTATATGAGCGCTACTGTTAGTCTTGACGAATCAAACTGAAGTTACAACTGAGCCATTACAGAACAAACCTTGTGGTCCCAGAACAAATTCTTGAAAACAGCGACAACAACAACAACAACGATATAAGCAGCAACAGCAACAGGTTCAGTTATTCGGTGGTAATAATACCAAAAGTAAAAGTTAAAGTTTGTTTTGTTTAACGACACGACTAGAACACACTGATTTATTAATCATCCGCTATTGGATGTCAGACGTGATAATTTTGACATATAGTCTTCGAGAGCAAACCCGATACATTTTTCCATTAGTAGCAAGGGATCTTTTATATGCACTGTTGCACAGAGAGGATACCGCATACCACGGCCTTAGTTGTGGTGCACTGTTTGGAACGAGAAATAGCCCAATTGGCCCACCGACGGGGATCGATCCCAAACCGTCCGCGCATCAAGCGAGTACTTTACCACTGGGCTACGTCCAGTCCCTAATACCAAAAGTAGTTCTAGTGGGGGATTATCTGCAAATTGCAAACTACACATTGCTTTTATGTAATCAAAACGAAAACAAATACAATGTATGTAAACAAGTAAGAAAATTGATAGCAAATTCGTTGTACGCTGTGTGGGTGGGGCTGGATAGGATGCACACATCCTAAATATCTCTCTGGATTCGTTAAGCTCGCTACTGCATTATCACCTATTGTATGTGATTGTTCTGTCAGCGTCATTATTTTGAGTAATTGCAGTTCACTGAGTTCACTGTCAACAAAATTAGCGAACCCTGTTTTAAGATCTGATTGATTTAATCAGATGTGCAAATAGACACAGCTAATGCAGAAAGAACGAATGAATAAAACATATTACAGATTATAACGTATTTAAACATCTATGTTTGCTAAATACATTCCATGTAAATATTGACACTGGGCAAGTTTCAGAGGGAATTTGCGAAGCCTATATATCAGTAGTTGTCTATTATCTTTGTCGTCCAGTGGATATAGCCCTCACACCTCACGGCAGCATGACCAAAGGAACATCACAGTTTTTATATTATTGTGTTTTATTATCCATTTGTAACCAGGTTCACTGCATTTGTTCAAAGTCGCCAAAAGGTCAGTATAGAATTGTTGTTTTATAAAAATCAGAATCAATACTGCCTTAATGTAGATTTTTAATTTCGCTATCACGTATATCATATAATACTTATGTAGAATGACGTAGTTTATATTTATAAAAGAATCTTAGAAAACGTCAGGTGATTTTAATAAAGAAATAAGCTATGAATAAATAAATAATTAAAGATATGTCAGCATAAAAATCAAATATAATAATACATTTAAAACTATGAACAACTGGGTCTTGCAGTGGTATATGCTGCCATAACAGTTTATATCCAATTTGTATTTCAAATCCCTAGATCCGATGGACAACACAGCAGTGTGGACTTCTAACTGTACGGTCATAAGATGTGACTGGTTACAAACCATAGCTGGCCTAATTCACCAACTTCGCTGGCAGTCAGTTGTGATTATTTTCGATACTGCTACAGGTACGTGCAAAGCTTAAAGCTGCAGTGTCAGGTATCTATCTATGTATGTATGTATATGTATGTCTGTCTGTCTCTGTGTTTTTTATATATCTATCTATCTATCTATCTATCTATCGATTTATGTATGTATGTATGTATGTATGTATGTATGTCTATGTATGACAGTATGTATCTATGTATGTATGTATCTATCTGTCTGTCCAGTATCTGTCTTTTTATCTATCTACCTATCTATCTATCTATCTATCTATCTATCTATCTACACAGTATATATCTGTATGTAAATATTATTTTCGTTTTAAATTTACACATTGAAACAAACATGGAAGATTTATTTTGACATCTTGTTAGACAGACGTACAAACAAATTATTTATTTACTTCTCACCTTGTATACAGATTAAAATAAAAACAAGATTTCTACAGTAATAATACAATACTACACCAATAAAAGTACACAAGCCACTCCTATGGAGTTATGAGATACTTTAAAACTATTAAAATACTTTCAGAAATATTTAAAACGTATTGTTTTTACAACAAGTAAAACTAAAACTAAAAAGCAATTAATATGTATTTGTCTATATGTATAAAAATGTTTGGCGATGTGGATGGCAACGTTTGGCTGTAATTCACTTGTACTGGTTCACTAAAATGTGCCATAAACTCAAGAAAAATCACAACGGAAATATTTAGGGCAATGCCATATATCCACTCCACCAGGACCCCCAAAATTATGAAACTCGTTAGTTATAATAAATTCAACATTCACAATTCATATGGTAGAATGGTCCAAGGAAATACTAAGGTATAAACTGTATTTACGTACCTTATTAAAACACTAATAACATTGTTTGGAGCGAGAAGTTCCTATTTGATGTCCACCTCCACGTCTTTGTCCTTGTGTCGCTAACAGTGTCTGTTGCTGTGAGCTTAATCTGACCATTTGGGAAATTAAAAGGAAAGGTCATGATGATCAGAAAGATTACTTAAATTATTTAAATGTGATGTATTGTACAGTAGCACATACCTCAGATCTATAAAAGTACACAAGCTACTGTTATTATTATGATATTTTTAAAACTATTATTATATTATTTTTTTTCATTGTTTAAAACATTTTTTTACAGACTGTTTCCTTCTAAGAACATGCATAGATATATGGATGAAAAAAATGAAGGGCGATGTTGACGACAAAGTTTGTACAATATTAGATCTGTCAAAGACGTGAAAACTGAAGTGGGGCAATGCCATATATGCTTCGAGGACCCCCATAATTAGCATTTGGCGAGTTACAATTAAGTCCTGCTAGTATCTGCCAGTTTGGAAAAATGTTTCAACATTCACAATACTGAGACTAGTAAGAAATACTAAATAAACATATATAACTCACTTTTGTTTCAGTATTAATCGTATGGAGAAGGTGGAGATGTCCACCTCCACGTCTTTGTTTTTATATGCATGGAGGGGACTTCCGCACAGTTTCCGCACTTAGAATGGTCCTGAAAAACACACAGGATCACATACATAAAGACCACACATATTTCTCGTTTCACACACCACATACATAAAGACACACACACATACACACACACCTGTACATGGGATGGTACACACAAAATACACATGCACAATCGCAAAGAGTAGGCCATAAAGTGGCGACAGCACGTTTTCTCTCTCACATATGTGTGGTCCTTAACCATACACACGACACCATACATACCGTGAGTACATAGTCTGATTAAAGGGTTAAATAAAACATGTTTTCCTTATGTGAAATAAATGCATTGATTTTATCATTGTGGGTTTTTATTTTTTTTATATTTTTACAGACTACCTTCAAGAAATGCCATATATGGTGAGATATGAAGTTGTAGTCAGGTTTTTACAATAAAAGATCTGTAAAAGAGCAAACTGAAAAGGTGACGTATGTTCCGAACGTATGCAATTTTGTATGGTAATATTTGTATACTTGAATGTAATATTGGCCGGAGGCCTAAAATACTTTGAATAAAAACGATTGATTGATCAAAAAACACACGTCTGCTCCAGTACTATTCCAGTTTCGAATTGTCGTTGATCACCAAAGTTATTGTATATGTGCACTGCCTAAAATCCGCACAGCAGTTGGCCACATTTAAATACAATGTTAGTTAATGAACATATGTGTGATATAAATTTCATATCCATCATAATGTATGTACGAGTGTGACTCCAAATCATTTGTGTTCAGTTTGTGTTTCGTGTGTATATGTGTGTGTAAGGTTGTGTATATACGCTCTTTATATGTCATGGACGGGAGGAACCCGGCCAAAGGCCGGCTAGATTGTACCCTACGACAGGCGATACGCTACAACATTGTTACTCTGATGAATGTGCACGTAAATATATTGCTATGACCTGACCTGACCTAAGACACGCTCTCAAACACACACACACACACACACACATCACACACACACACACGTGGGCTAGTTGACAGTGGTTGGTGAGAGACACACAGAGGGTGTACACAGATTATACCTACAGACACAGTCGTTAACACTCGCACATACATGGGACACGCACACGGGCGCGAACCCACGTACCATACGCACGTACATCACGTTCATTTCCAGATATACACAGACATTTCGACACGCAGATCCATATCGCACACAGACGCACAGACACACGCACCAAGCACACGGTAATACACCACGGGCACATACACGCGCACACGACAGATGAACACACATACAAACACAGAAAAAACACACGCACATACTTACAGGCGTTTGCAACCAAAGGCTCGGGTACAACAATTATATTTTTATATTTTAAAAACATGAAACTTCACGAATAGTGTACACACACATACACACACACCCCCACATTTATACTACACACACACAACACACAACATACACACACAACACACAGACATACACACACAACACACATATACACACATGCATACTTTTATTGTCATAACACAATTGAAATACACACAAGATATTTCCATTGTTTCACACATATTTGATGAGCACGTGTTCATACATGGAGACGCGCACGACTAATTAACGTGTAACTAAAATCTTCCGTCACGTCCAAATAAATGCGGTGATGTCAAGTAAAACGTATTTCCATTTTAAAATGGTTCAACACTTGAATAAACATCTTTAGGTATCCATATTGGGGGGATATTGACGAAACCATATTTGTGGTACACGTCCAGTTGTAGTCAGAACCTTTCATTATACAGAGTACCACGTGTTCATAAGACAATGTTTACGTTGACATCAATGCGTACACTGTCATATGCAAAATGAGGATTCTTCTCCTTTATATTTTTAGAATTTGCAAATCCACTGGAATGTAATGCATTAAATAATACATGAGAAAATGAAGTACCATTTAACTAAACCAAAAAATCTATCTTCTGAGCCTTCAAAGTTTGATTTTTTATTCGAGTCGTGGATTCGTGGTATCTAACGGACACGCATCTTTTACAATTGGCCGTTACAAATAAGACAAAAACCATTTATAAGCAAATTTTAACATGTTTTCGTAAATATTTTAACCCACAGTAGCACTTACGCCATCTAACAAATGGATGTTAGTTTAATGGGCGAGAGTCTAATCGCATTTCCATCCAAAGTTCATATTATGTTTAGCGTTGGTATTTCATCCAATAGAAAGAGCCAGTCGTATGTTTGAAATTATTAACACACATTATGTATTAACAGCAGAGTAACCTTGACGCATAGTGTTACTCACGAACGGGTGTGTAAAAATTGAATGCAATGTGGACGGAGCTTTAGTTATTGTGGTAGGGGATTGTCAAAAACCCCCGCCTCCTTAAGTTCTTCCAACCTTAAAAATAGATCCGAATTAAATATATTTCCATTTCGTCCTTAAACTCCTAAAATTCTTTGATTTCAACACGATCTAAATAATAAAGATATGTTTCAGAACTATCATTTTAGTACGAATTCTCCAGGACTCATTCCCATTCATTTTAATATCGTGCTATGTCCCATTAAGTTTTAAGCACGCTCTCATGGATACCAGTACAGCCCTCTGGGCTGTCTGATAAAAAGTACCCCAAACTGTCATTTGCACGTGCGACAGAACAAGGTGAAGTAGTCTTACACTTACCCTGTCGTTAAAACAAAATCTGGGGGTAGCCGGTACCTAGCTACGAACACTGTATTTACCAGTTTTATATCAGTTTCATTACTTTATAGTTAGATGATTTCGACGCGCCAATCGCACCAAGACTACAGACACCGCTCCAAGTGGTTGGTAAGGCACCAAGGGACTTAACCCTAACTCGACTCGGTGTATCGGTGAAAATCTCAACAGTTTTGGTTGTGGGAACCAAAGGCTCGGGTACCCCACAATAAATATTGTAGGGATATTCACGAATACACCTCGTAAAGTGTGGGTGATAGCTCGCCTGTTACACCATTATCTAAAGCTCGCCAAATAACACGATATCAAAACGTAGTAAACTGATATTCTATATTTGCCACCTGTTTAGAATACCAGTATTTTTATATTACAATGTTATGTTCATCCTATCATGTTTGTAGAAGTATCCTTATAGTAATGTTGTGCCCATCCTAATAATTTTTGTACGTATAAAATAAGCTATTAAAACATTAGGACGACCAGGCATACCACTATATACAATATACAGACACTGATATTTCCATATGTAAGTTTATTCGGGAAAGTCGAAATACCTTAACAATGGCGATAAACAGAGTACAGTCGCTCGAGTTTCTCTTAAATCATATATTCAAGGACATAAATATTTCATTGAAAATATGCCAGATAATCCTGTTAAATACATTACCAGTGGCGTTGTGGTTAAGCCATCGGACATAAGACTGGTAGATACTGGATTCGCAGCCCGGTACCGGCTCCCACCCAGAGCGAGTTTTAACGACTCATTGGATAGGTGTAAGGCCACTACACCCTCTTCTCTCTCACTATCCACTAACAATTAAGAACTAACCCGCTGTCCTGGACAGACAGCCCAGATAGCTGAGGTGTGTGCCCAGGACTGCGTGCTTGAACCTTAATTGGATATAAGCACGCAAATTAGTTGAAATGAAATAAAAATGTTAAAAATGCAGTCACGACTTCTACGTCTATCCAGTTGCCAGTCTGAGCGTTCTTACAACTCGATGCTCGTCATATAACCGATTAGAGTGAGTTGGATAAATTACAACGCATCCGTCGAGTTGGCCAACTTCGTCGTAACAGTTGACAGTCTGAACCTAGCATAATAAAATATTGCTAACATGAGACCACTGTTTTATTGAACCAGTCGACTTTAATATATTGGTGGACCAGTATTTTATTATATAATGCCTATTATATGATACTTTAAGTCCATCAGTATGTTCTGGCTCATGCTTATAAAACTCTGCAGTTTGCAGACTTAACATCTTGAGTGTAATACGTAGTTTTATAAGCGCAGATCCAATAATGATTGTCTAGCGTCATTATTGTTTTGACTAATCCTAAAGTAACGTTTGGCCATGTTACAATTTTGACTGCATACTTGAGTTATGTTTGGCATCATTACTCGTATGTTATTTTGAACGTAATGCATTTTTGGTCTTGATTATTAATTTCAGCAGCATTTAAGCACAATTAAACACTTACACATTATAATGTCTATTTCAGGTATCTATTGATAAGGAAAGTCTCAGCATCCACACGTTGATAAAACACCTCTCTGGATCTATGTTTGAAAAGATCCATTGCACAGCTATGTCATGTCTATCCGAGAACGAGATATTTCCAAATATCAAATACAAATTCAACGGCCGACATCTGCACGTGTTGACACAGGTAGAGTAGGAAATCCACTGCCTTCGCATAGACTCGTGCAAACGCCCACATTTTACAGAATCAAGTAATTACTGGGAACTGGGAAACTCTTTTTACGTGCCCCTATCCACAGAGGTTCAGGCACGCCCACCACGGATTTAGCCTCTGACTTCGCCAGTGACTAACTCCGGAGCAGGAGGGGGGGGGGGGGGGGGGTTTGGGTAAGTTTGAGGTGGGCGGAATTTGGAATAAAGCCATTTAGTAAGGTCGACGCGAGCGCGGACCAAATAGCAGACACTTCGTAAACTTGAAGTACACCGAGTGGGAGCCGTGCTCTGATTGGCTGAATTTCGATTCCTCGGTGAAGCCTGTATTTTACCTAAGTCTACAAAGAGTAGCTGCATCCAAAACATGTCCGGACTCTAAAATTTAACCAAAAATAGTTAAGACTGCTCGGCCAAAAAGTTTTTAAGGTGATTTTGAGCAATTGAACGGGCGCCGAAATAAAGTGCGTTAGACTATTTATAAAAAAATAAACATAAGAATTTTGAACTGCTTCGAAAACGTTTAAAGTCTAACTAGCCCAAAAAAAAAGAGGTTACTCACGGAGGCAAAGGAGGTTGGTAGGAGGTTGGTATAACAGGACTCATGGCGAGGTGATGGACTGCCCAGGCCTGAAGTTGGGGAGTCCTTCAATCAAGACCTTGATATTCCTGTAGATGGCTGCCGGATATATATCTCTCAACACTATCTTGAGGATACGATGGATCGTTGAGTTGGACATATCCGGTATCAAGAGTCCTTGCCTGAACAGTCCGTCCTGTTGTGCAGTCACGTGGATCTGGTTGCCAGATCCTGTTGGGTGAATTTGGTATTTTCCCGTTCCGTTGGGTAAATTTCGCCAGTTGTTTTCATTCCAGAGTCCCTTCAATTGGTTGGTGTCGGTGAAATCGCCGTGGATAGCACCCTGCCATTTGGATGGGATGTTGTCGCAGACGATAGTCCATTCGGATTGGTCGAGTGTCCCCGGTTCGGACACCGTTGACATCTTCCTCCTCTTGGACTCCCGTCCGGCTGCAGGGTCGGCAACAACAGCAATGGAAGGCGCTTGTGGGCTCGCTGGGGGGTCCGTCACGATGACGTGCCCAGTTTCCATCTCAGCAGGTGGGTCGTCAGGAGGGATCGCCACTGTCAGTGGAGCTGACAGCTTTGGTCCCCCCTGTTCCGCTCCTAGCGAGTGCTTCCGGTCAGAAACTGGGAGCGGCTGCGCAGAGTGAACCGCCCCCGGTGGTTTAGCCACCGGGTTTGGATCACCCTGTCTCGCTCCCGTTGGTCTGCTCTTCCTCTTCGGGGCAGGTGGGACCGCTCCTGGCGGTTGAGCCGCCAGGTTTGGTCCCCCCTGCGAAGTCTTAGGTCGCCGCCTCCGGTTCCTCCTCTTCGATCCTGATGAGTTGGTAGCTCCGTAACTCAAGGTTACAACAGCACTGTCTCCGTTGTGTTCAATGCGGTACTTGACTAGTGGGCCAAGTACACGCAACACAGCCCCCAGGGTGGGGGGTAGAGAAATCACCACGTTCTCGCTGGACAACTTCATTGTCTGAAGGTCGAGGTAAGAATGTCAAGTAATTAGAACGTGCAGAGGCAGATCCGGGATTTTATAAAGGAGGGGTCACAAAGGTCAATGAGCCCAACTCCCAAAAGGAAGCAAGAGGTTTTGAGGTCGTGCTCCCAAGAAAACGTTGAATTAAAGATGCTTAGAGACGCATTTTCATGGCATTTTACTGTTAATTATTGTGGATGATGAATGAAAAAGCCCACCCCCAAGGAATATAAATGTGCGTACACGGTGGAATCGGTGACGTTTGTCAATTTTGTTTTCTTTTACGGATTACGTTTACGTCTGCGTATACGGATTACGGATAAATGTAGTCCGAACGGACGTAGAAAGTGTGATTCTTTCCACATCCGAATAGTGTTATATACCCTATGTATAGCTGGTATTCAAAACTTGTGGCACGACGTTTCAACCGTTTCTCAACCGAAATAGGTTAAAAAACGACGTATGGTACTGAACGTTACCTATTGTGGAACGCGCACACCGTGTATGTTCGTGTCGCGCAAGTCATGCAATTCTGTCTTTAGAACTTCAATTTTAGTTTTAATAATTTAAAATGGATCGACCTGATCTAACTTGAAATTTAAAATGGCCGTTCGATTTTATTTTGACGTGATTAAAATGGAGAAGGGGGCAGTTATCCTACAGACAAAATACTAAAAATTATTAGAGGAAAAAATATCTCCCTTTTGAGGTTGAAGTACTTTTAAATCAGCCACTTATTTTTCGTTTACGTTTCGAATGAAGAGTTAAATAAATGCACGATATCATCATCTTTTTTAGGTTGGAATATTTTCTTACCAGACGCAACACGGCGATAATGAGACATATGAAGGCTTTGGTGTGGATATTCTACGTGCAGTTGCAAAACACCTCAATTTCAGGTTTCTGCTCAAATGTCTGTTTGCCTGTACCTAAGCCGCACAACCTACGTCTTATTTAGCTGAGTATTAACTTAGTTCATTGTAACTATTCAAGAAAATTATAAGTGTATACAAAAGTTGCTATGGGAATTAATGTAGAATATGTCAAAATTCATCTGAATCATGCAACTGAAAATGTCACACGTGCGAACGCACCTCTTGTTTAATAATCTTCAAGTTTATGCATATTATTTGCATGATATTTGTTTATATATGTTTTCGATTTTGTTGGTACATCTGACGACGCATGCTAAGAAATGAAGAATTATATTAAGCTCATATTGCCAACTGCCAACTGCCAGCAGAAAGTTGGCCAACTCAGCTAATGGGTTATACGACGAGAATCAAGTAAGAGCGCTCGGATTAGCAACTGAATAGTCGTAGAAGTCGTGACAGCAGAACGTAGGCCAACTTTCTGCTGGCATTTGGATGTCTGAGCCTAGCACTATGAAGCATTATAAATAAAATAAGAACATAAAATATTATGATAAAGCATTGCTATAATGAAACTATGCTACATCGTATTTCAGCTACACTATTTCTGAACCAGCAGACAGAGACTGGGGAGTGTTAATAAATGGATCCTGGACTGGGTTGGTAGGAACTATGGCTAGAAGGGTAAGCCTCCGTTATTATGTAAACTAATTTAAATCTATACTATGGAACACCTAATTAATCAACTACCGGTCTCCGTCCATCTGTTCCTCTGTTCATCTGTCTTTCTGTTTGTCCGCCTACCTATCTGTCTGTTTGGCCATCTACCTCACATATAGTTTTCCAGATATTTGTTTTCGCAATGCCACAAGATACTGAACTGAAATTTTAGCCTTATCATGTACAGTTACAGATCACGTTTGACGTTCATGGCGATCTACCCATTTTGACAGAGTCATGGCCCGTAAATGTAGGAAACAGAAATATATGTTGGACCCGGTGCTGGACATGTATTGCTTTAGAAGTGCTCCCAACTGCTGGTTGAACGATCAGCGCCTTTCACCACGACTGCATACCAAGACAAACGTTTTAACCTGTATACATAATGCAAGATGTCGCTATTGAAGGACGTATTTCCAGCAAGATCTAATTGTATTCGGAGTTGTGATAATATATTGTAATTGGGACACACAACCAATAAATCCTAATACATCGGCTACCAAAAGTAAAATAGAAATGTGTCTACTATAATTAAATATTAAAAGTTGTTTTAATAAAATATTGGCGTCTAGCGACCATGCTTGTAGGATCACACAACTATAGCATGCCAGTCGACGGAATATGTCAGTGATTTAAATCCATTGAAAATATTATCCTTTTTATGTATTTTATTTTGTTGGGAACCAGAACCGATTTGACCGTTACGTTATGTAGTGTTAAAAGAGGAGGCAACTCGTACAAGTGTGCTGTGAAAACAGAGTTGATTCTTGCAGACGTTTAACAACAGTTGTTTCCCTTTCCAGATCTCTCGAAGTAAAGAGTGATAGGTTGCTTGAGTCTTAATTAGACATAAGCACGAAAATAAGTTGAAATGAAAATGTTGCGTAGCTATTTCACTGTTATTTATTTTAGTAACATGACAGCGTTAGGCTATTCTGTTATTTTAGTGTAGAAAATTAACCATTTTGTTTGGTTTGTTTTAAATGATACACAAACTAATGACTGTAAAAACATGGGTGATGGGTCACCTTATAGACCGTGGGCCCACTATAACCCCCCCCCCCCCCCCCCCCCCCCCCCCCCCCCCCCCCCCCCCTAGGGATTTTTCAAGATGAGTATATCTTTGAAGCCTATCCATAGACATATTCAAATCAGCTTGTCTGCAGGCAATCTGTTGGTGGGTGTGCCTGTAGGGCACGTTTGAGTGTAGGCACCCTATTTATTTTTAACAGGGCAAATTTCTGATCAAGGTGAATTTTCCACATAATTTTCAAAAATATTTGAAAATAATTCTGGACTATATCACTGCTTTTACTTTAAAGCTGAGTTACTGGTGAATGTATTCCACCAAAAAATAATACATTTTTGGCATCTGACTAAGCATAGTGAGTCAATGAATTTGAAATGTCCTGAGTATTACAAACATAGTATATGAAAAAACTGCATGGCAATGTTCAAGTTAACATCCAGACATATTTTGAACAGGTTTAAGACCAAATTATGAATGCTATTCATGCTAAATTACATGTTCATAACAACAAACCACAAAGCAATGCAATATATGTGGTATGGATATAGTACCGGGGGTATACTCACCAGCAAAAGCTACACAGTTCCCGATATACGTAATTCTCTATGTACATGTGTATATATACATACCGTACCTAAAACATTCTGATCCTTTTATTATTGTATTGTATTTAATATCTGAAGGCAGCATTACTTAAATATGGTGCAGTACATGCTGTATAAACCATTTACATGGATATTTTGAATATTTTTATATTACACACAAGTCTTACAAACATAAAAAGTGAATTTACATACCATTCTAGGCAAGTCTGCATTACATATACAATTTATCTGTCTCACAACAATTCATCTTACAATAGCTAGGTTTTTTGTTGCTTTTTGTAATATTTTAGAATTGCAGTTCTATTTATATTATGCTTAACTTATGTTTTGGTGTATATATTTAATATCTACATAGAATATTGTCATCAGGCAAATATCTAGCACTATAAAAATCTAACTTTCATTCCCAATTCTCAATCATTTTATGTGACCCAACTATGATATATGTGAAGTTTACAATTTTCTATTTCTACATCCTTCCTTTTATTCTATTAAGTAGATGTTAATAACAATTACAAAACAATATAATATGAGGTATGAATAATTATATACTTCTCAAAATAAGTTACTAGTAAGCAATGCCAGAAATGTATTAATTTCTATGTATACACATACTTAGGATTGCCTGAAGCTTTTATTATTAAGAAACCAAATTGACCTGGGTTTTTTTTTATAGCATATCGAGGCTTCATTATTAAAATATGGTTAAGTATATGGAGTTTATATACTATGTTCACAAATTTATGAAGATGTCCCTCTATTCTTAGTACCAACCAATTATAAGTACCTTTCCTCGGATGTGTGTTAAAACATTTACAATTCATCTATCTCACAGAAGCTTGTACTATTTTTAAAAACATATTTGTATTTAAATTGTGCTTAATTTATGCTTAGGTTTATATAATTGACATCAGATATAGTCATCAGGCATATCTAGTACTTGACTTTCTTTCCTGTTTCAGTCTTATCATCTGACTCAAATATAATGTCTATTATGTTCACAATATCTGTAATTTCTTATTTTGTCCTCTGGGCCTTTGCTCTTGTTCCTCCCTGAGTATGTCAACAGCTCTTGTTATAAGATCACAAACCATCCAATTCAGCTTCAGTATTGCTTTGAACATTTCTCAGCCATTTCTATGTGGTTGAGGAATACCCTGGACTTTGTGATATGACTAATATCATAAGAGACCATGGCAATTTGCTCTCTTCCAATTTGCTCTATTGGTACAGCATATTTTCAGGGAATATCTACTGGATTGAAGGTTTGCAACTAATCCACAGTAGCATAATAACAGCATTCGTGATTTGGCACTAAATTTCTCATGTGAAAGGGATTCTACCAAGCCACACTTGATCTAAGGAATCCCTACACAAGTCTTAAGAGACTAGAAGACCATTTAAATGAAAAAAAGAAAACTCTGCCCTCAGCTTCTTGGGAAGAGGGTTCTATTTGTGAGACAAAGCACATGTTTCAAACGCAAACCATGTCTGAGGGTGTTTTCAAGTGCACAAGAAAATGCAGAAACAAAGATTATACTTCAATATCTGTACATTGCTGCCAGTTCACCATCTCAGATACAGACATTTGTATACACTCAATTTGGCAACAAGAGGCATCTTATAGATGTGCACAACATCATTAAGGATGCAGGGAAGACACCAACTAGCAATTCCAGCTGTGCTTGCCATTACTGGCTATGATACCAACAGTGCTTTTATGCAGAATGGAAAACTGGAGGTTTTGAACATTCTCAAGCAACACCAAGACTTCCTTGAAATGTTGTTAGCTCATGGAAGTTCAGCAAAAATTGATGTTCATATATTTAAGAAGCAGATCATTTCATATACCTTCTCTATGGGAGTGCAGGTGCGAATAACATACAAAAACATCATGACTTGACAAATATCTGGAAATATTTGTTGCCAAACCAATGATGATAATATTGAACTACAGTAGAGTATAAATCAGCCTTCTCCACTCTACATGTATGTATTCACTGAGAATGCTCTGAGAATACACATAAAGAGAACAAATTGCCAAGTTGTCATTTGGTATCAGTCATGCCAGGCATACCAGGCTATTTCCCAACCAAATGGTCATATGGCTGAGAAATAGTGATATGATACCATGAGAGCTGATGGACATACTGATGGGGGAACCAGAGCAGAGTCTGGAGAAGGAAATTGTGAACATAACAGACATATTTTAATTGTATGGAAATGCAAAGGAATATGAAAGGAAATCAAAACTTTCCTAGACAATATTTGATGTAGAAACTAATTATATACACTTGAGCATAAGTTAAGCACAATGTAAATATAAAGGTAAATCTAAAAATATTACAAACACAGACTAGTATAAGATGAACTTCTGTGAGATAGATGACTTGTACATGTAATGCAAAAGAAATTATGGTAGGTACACAAAACTGATGCTTTAAAATTTTTAACACTGGTGTTTAGTGAAGTGGGACATATTCATAATATTGATGCACATACATGTATACTCAACAAAATTAATACATATTGTTATACACGCAAAAAACACTGGGATTTCATATAGTTATGAAAAATATTGAGATGAGCATTAAGCAAGTATTTGTTACACATTTGTCAGAATGTTTTTTGCCATTGTGTTCCCTCAAAATTGTTATTTAAGTCATTAAGTTTAAGAACATGCCACAATGCTGACAACTTTCAACGGAAGAAGTTGTATTTCCCCCATATTTACAGGAAAATGCTAAAATATCTATTGGACCTTAATTAATTTTGTTGAGAATAGTATAGGCAGATATACTGAACCATATTTGAATAATGCTGCCTCAATATATTAAATACAATGCAATTTTTAATAGTAAAAGGTTCAAGCAGCCCAAAATATGTGTAAATATAGAAAATAATGCATTTCAGGCATTGCTTAACTTTTGCCGATGAGTATATCATTATTCATACCACATGTTGCATTGTTATTTGATTTGTTACTATTAACGTCTAGTATAGGATGAATATCATTCATTTTGGCCTTATATCTGTTAAAAATTTATATGGATGACAACTTTATCACTATATTTAATTTTTCAATATAGTGTTTTTGGGACACAAAATGTGCAACGGTACCCCCATTCAAATGGCGATATTTTTTTAATCCACCAACATTTTTGCTGCAGACAAGCAGATATTAAATTCATATATAATGAGGTATCTAAAAATACTTGTCTCCAAAAATCCCGGGGGGGGGGGGGGGGGGGGAGGGTTTCGGTATCTTGCCCATGGACTATTACGGAAATGTTAGAATACGCTCATGACCGGCGTAGAATGGAAACTCAATCTACACACTACACAGTATGCATGCCTGATAAGGATCCACCAAATCCTACTAGTTATTGCCCTATTGTTTTGACGAGTTGCATTTGTAAAATCATGGGACGAATGATCAATCGTAGGCTTGTCTGGTATCTTGAATCTCAGAAATTGTTTACTAAAGTGCAATGTGGATTCAGATCTAGATGTAGCACGGTTGATCATCTTGTTAGATTTGAAACCATTTGCAGGTAAGCTTTTATCCATAATCAGCACTTGATACCAGTCGTTTTTGATTTGGAATAAGCTTACGGTAGCACATGGAAGTATGGGATTTTAAAATACCTGCATGGCATGGGCCTAAGAAGTCTACTTCCTGTTTTTACTTCTCAGTTTTTTAAAGATAGATTTTTTAAAGTTTGGGTAGGGCCGACTTTTGTCTGACATTCACCTACATGAGGATGAGTGTACCTCAAGGTGGTATCCTGTCTGCAACTTTATTTTCTCTGAACATTAGCAGCATCTCCCAGTGTTTAAAACCTGGTGTTGATTGCTCCTTTTATGTTGATGAGTTTCAGATTTGCTACAGATAGTCCAATATGAGTATCATTGAACGTCAGTTGCAGCTTTGTTTGAATAAACATCAAAAATGGGAAACTGACAAAGGCTTTAGGTTCTCAAAGCCAAAGACTGTCTGTATGCATATCTGGCAGAAACGAGATCTCTACGTAGACCCACTGTAGTTTCTGGACAAACATCCGATTCCAGTTATGGAGGAGAGCAAATTTCAAGGGGTTATATTTGACAGGAAACTTTCTCGTGTGCCCCATCTAAAACATGTTAAACAGAAAGGCTTAAACGTTCTCAATATTTTAAATAAAAGTTATTGGTAATACAGAATGGGGATCAGATTGACAAGTTATGCTCCGGCTGTACAGATCTTTAGTCATATCAAAACGTCACTATGGATGCATTGTGTATGGGTCGGCACGCAAGTCTTATTTGCAGATGTTAGATCTATACACAATCAGGGACTTAGGCTTTGGCTTGGTGCATTTAGAATATATACTGTGGAGAGCTTGTACATCGATGCACACGAACCTAGTTAGGGTGCTAGACGTGTAAACCTTTCTCTGCAATATGGAACCAAGATTAAATAATTCCCGAAACATCCAATAATGATAATAAATATATGAAGCTGTTTGATGCAAGGCCGAATGCTATCCTTACATTTGATTTCCAACATTGATTTAACACACACTTTGGAAACTCCTTCATATTTTGTTTTACCTCCTTAGTGTATCAAACAACCTTGGTGTATCAAACAGCCTTGGTGTATCAAACTAGCTAAAATCGTATTTGACTCTTGTGCATCTGAAGAAAACTCGCACAGATGATGTTGTATATAAACAATATTTCATGGAAATTCAAGACAGATACCGTGATTACATTCCTGTTTATACACACGGGTTACGGGATAGGAATTATGTGGCTTGTGCTTCCGTTTTTTCATTGGACACAATAATTTCCACTAGTTCCAGCTAGTGCTCCATTTATTGTGTAACAAAGGCCGTGGTATGTACTATCCTTTGGCGACAGCGGGTTTCCTCTCTCTGTATATATATGTGGTTCTTAACCATATGTCTGACACCATATAACTATAAATAAAATGTGCTGAGTGCGTCATTAAATAGAATATTTCCAATAATTTCCATGAAACTGCCCGATTTGGCATCAGTCTTTAGTGTTGAAGTTTGGCAGTCATTAAAGCTTTTGAAGGAATAAAAGATTCTATTGCATACAAAGTTATCATTTTCACAGACTCACTTTCGTGTCTCCAAGCTTTACGAAATGTGGAGCTGGAACACCCCTCAGTTGGAATAGTGATACGAACATGTACTTTTTATACATTGTCAATACGGACGTTGTATTTTGTTGCGTGCCCAGTCATGTTGGCATCAGGGGTAAAGGAAAGTAAGATTCAGCTGCCAAGTCTACTTTGGATTTACCTCATGACAGGGTTGGTGTACCGTATACTGATTTTAAACATAATATTAACCAATTTATCTTTTCAGCTTGGCAAGGAGATCGGTTGCGAACAGACTTCATTCGATCAAGCCAGTCCTAGAAAGTGACAGTCCTCGTATATGGGGTGGGGGGTGGGGTGGGATGCAGAAAGGAAAGGGAATAGTATTTTGTCGTGTCGCATTGGTCATACATACTCGACTCATTCATTTATTCTGAAGAAGGATCCTCTGCCTTAGTGTGAACACTGCCAGTGAACACTGACGGTGCATCACATGTTAAGCAAACTAGGAAAGTTATATTTGGTAGAAGAAATGTGATGGAATCATTTCAATTCCATCCTGAACTGTTGTTCAAATATCTTCGTGATACTAAATTTTATTCTAAATTTCCATTTTACCTATCTGTGATATTTGTATTTTTGCTGGGTTCTTTCAACTGCGTTTTAATTTAACCCTTTAATTTTTATATTGAAGTTGATCATCACTTCTTTTTCACTAACAATAGTTTAATACCCAATAGTCGATGTAATTTTCGTGCTTGGGTGTCATTAAATATCCATCCATCCATTAATTAATTAATTAATTAATTATATATTTCAATTAGTGGAGAAAAAAGAAGAAAGAACGGGGAACAGGAAACTGACCTATGAGGCAGACTCTCAATTTATATTTCAGGAAGCCGACCTCACAATAGGGGACCTGACAGTCCACGAAGACCGCAACGAAGTGATGCACTTTCTTCATCCTGTAGTCTACATGACGAACATCAAAGGGCTGTACAAGAAAGACGATGTCCTGGAGACAAAATGGACCAGTTACATAACGATCTTCAGAAGCAATGTGTATCTGAGTATATTTGGAGTATCGGTTCTTGTGTCCATTCTCTTTGTAGTGATTGCCAGATCAGCGAATCGCCTACACCGTGGACTCGATGAGAGTGCGTTGGTCGTCTGGCTTGATGCATCCTGGTTCACACTTGCAGCTTTGGCGAAGCAAGGTTAAAGTTTGTTTTGTTTAACGACACCACTAGGACACATTGATTTAGTAATCAAACGTTTGGTAATTTTGACATATAGTCTTAGTGAGGAAACCTTCTCCTTTGTTTCCATTAGGGATCTTTTAGATGCACCATCCCGCACACAGGACAGCATATACCACGGGCTTTGATATACCAGTGGTGGTGCACTGGCTGGAACGAACAATCCCCCACGCGAAACAAGGTAGACAGAAGGACAAATAGCATCTGATTAGGATTAAAAAATTGTAGGCTACCGGGCAGGTTTGATGATGGTAATCTGGTGTATTTTAACAGGTGTAGACTACCACACACAAGGCATACCCGGCAGGTTGATGGTGATATCCTGGTGTATTTTAACAGGTGTAGACTACCACACACAAGGCCTAGCTAGCAGGTTGATGTAGGTAATCTGGTGTATTTTAACAGGTGTAGACTACCACACAGAAGGCCTACCCATCAGGTTGATGATGGTATCCTGATGTATTTTAACAGGTGTAGACTACCACTCGTAAGGCCTAGCCATCAGATTCATGATGGTATCCTGGTGTATTTGAACACATGTAGACTACCAAACGCAAGGTCTATCTGGCAAGTTGATGATGGTATCCTGATGTATTTTAACATGTATAGATTACCACACGCAAGACCTACCCGGCAAGTTGATGGTGGTATCCAGGTGTATTTTAACAGATGTAGGCTACCACACGCAAGATCTACCCGGTAGGTTGATGGTGGTATCCTGGTGTATTTTAAAAGGTGTAGACTACCACTCGCAAGGCCTAGCCATCAGATTCATGACGGTATCCTGGTGTATTTTAACAGGTGTAGACTATCACTCTCAAGGCTTATCCGGCAGGTTCATAGTGGTATCCTGGTGGATATTTGCCATCATCATGTCAACGGCGTATGGTGCTAATCTCATATCACAGCTGTCCGTCCACAAAGAGCAGAAACCTTTCCACAATCTGGCTGAGCTGATACGAAGTGAGGACTATTCGTTTGGTTTGATTGAACCCAGTATTACCTCGATGATATTTCAGGTAAATTAAAACAATGCAGTTAAAGAGACTGTCCAGAATTTAATGTTATTTAACACCTTTCCCACTTAAATTAAATAGTCAAGTCTTTTTAGGATGTGTATGTCTGTGTATATTAAGTGTTTCTTGCCGCCCTACGTTTTGTAGGAGAACAACATGGATTTCTCATCCAGGTATATTCATAAAAGCCCTGTGATAACTACGAACAAAATGCATATTAGGAATGAATACGGAATTAATTAGGAATTAATACTACTGCAGGCGAGATATCTCGCCCGACGTCACGTCAGTCGATATACTGTACACTGTATACAGTGCATTCCCCAATTCATATTTCCCGCCGTTTTGCACACGACACTCACCGGAAACGGAAATATAATTTTAGAAAAAAGATTTTTTTTCAAAACGGTGGTTTTTGTTTTGATTTTTTCAATTGAAAATACCTTGAAATTTTGAGTTCAAAAAGTGGTTTTCGGCAAGTATTTTCGCTTGACAACAATGGCGGCACGTCGCGGTAATTTTCAGGGATCGATAGCTGATTGTAACAGCTAATTTGA
Organism: Gigantopelta aegis; assembly: GCF_016097555.1. Lineage (NCBI taxonomy): Eukaryota > Metazoa > Mollusca > Gastropoda > Neomphalida > Peltospiridae > Gigantopelta > Gigantopelta aegis. Next base: position 92,052,959 of record NC_054702.1, read on the forward strand.
TAATAAATTTGATCGTTTTACCAACAACGAAAATACTCAAATATTGCAATATGAATCGTAGTTCGGGTTTAAAAAAAAATTCTGGTCAGAAAACCACTGTTATCGGGAATAATGGACATAAATACTGGACAGCTGGCCACAAATGCCTGTAAGTAAACGCAACTTTTTCGATTTTTTGCCTAATTTTAATCACCATTAGCCGATCTAAAATAATAAAAATTACAAAAAAAGACACGAAAATAATACTTACCGATTCATATATGAACTTTATTTCATGTATTTATGAAACATTTAAGTGAATATATGTGAGTAAAAATTATAAACTTGTACCCACTCAACGTGGTTTTTTAAAAATTAATCCAGTAGTCTAAAGGTTAATACGTAAACGTAGTAGTAAAAAAGGCTATGTTAGAGAGAAACATCTTACAATGGAAGCAGACACAGAGTCGTCCCTTTAAGACATTAAACATATATAAACAAATGGGTAGAAACTTGAAACGTAATTGCTTTGTACAAGAAGCCACCATCTCACTTTTAACTGATGCACGATATCCAAACAGATGTCAGTGGTGTCATTGTCAAGCCTTATTATGTCGGATGTTTAAAAATATTGCTTAAGCAGCAATCATATAGTATTTATTTTATCTCACTGTTCATATTCGTTCGATCCTTTGAATTCTATCTCATTTTTTTTTCCCGATCTGGCAGATGCTATATTTCAACATCTTTTGCTGTCCACCTTCACATCCCGAGATATGCAGTGATTATGGTAGCAACCAATATGAATCAAGAATCTGCACTAATGAACGCAGTATTTCGTTACTTTTATTATGAAAATATTATTGCCGTGTAGATAGCCATCTGTCATTTGTCGACGCTGTCGTATATATATCAAAATATGTGATATATGTGCAATCAAAGTATGTGATATTTTTCAGATCACATACTTTAAGAATTTGATAACTTTGCAAATTAGCTGTAAATGAATTGAGGTCATAACACTAGGTTTATTGACATTTAAGCAAACGTACTAGGGTGACACTCCACAATTAACATGTCCATTCATAGTCATCAAATAAAAACGAGCACATTTAATACGAGCACATTTCAATAGCAATTATACACTGAAAGCTATCCAGCGTTCAGAAAACAAAAACCCCCCACGTTATGCACTAGTTTATCTTGATGTAAGGACATCCAAAATGATGTCATTCACGTTTGACGTCATTTCCATTCAAAAAGAAACTGCGCCACATATCCGTACGTCATTTGAATATCGCGTAATGGCTGACTGGAATTAAAATTACGCATAATATTTACAAAAACAGTTTGTATTAAGCTTGAAATTATATGATAAAGAGATTATTACCCTCATGTGTTTTGGTATCGACAGTAGCATATATTAGGAATAAAAATAATGTATTATGCCTGCCTCGATATATGTATTTTTGGATGGATGTCCTTACATGAAAATAAACTAGTGCATAACGTTTTGTTTGTTTTTGTTTTCTGAACGCTGGACAGCTTTCAGTGTAAAATTGCTATTGAAACTTGATTATGTCACCTTCTCGTAGAGATAAATTTGCACAGACTACTTGACTTGAAATATACACTGCGTGCCTGTTACTCTTCAGAATTTTTCTTACCATCAGCTGTTTTGCAAACATTTTAAAGGGCACAGGCAAAAGGTTATGTTTCCGATTTTTGACCACGTAGCCATAATTGTATTACATAGCAAAACATCGATAGCAACTGGGATAAGATTACTGTTTAGATAGCTGTATTATAAATAATATCTCACTGATTCCAAACGAAACAGGTTTTGAAGGGTATGTCTAGATCACGAATTTTTCTTATGCACGGATGCGAATCGAGTAGATCTCAACCAAATGTTGAACATACTAAAAGGTTACGGTGATTTCCGGTTTAGATCAGCTGTGAATACTAGGTAGCTTATAGCAATAAACATTCAGTGTAGCAGTGTAATACATGCGTCTGTATAATTGGGTTCTGAAAACGAGCTGAATACGATGCGCTGTTTGGCATTAGTGGCTTCACCAGGACACGCCTTTACAAAATGATGGAATGAATGAGTGCGTGAATGAATGAATGAATGAAAGAATAAGTATTAACGAATGAATGAATATTTAACGACACCCCATCTCAACGATTACATCGGATATTGTTTGTCAAACAGAGGTAAGTATATGAATTGATTATCAACATCACTGTAAACATTCTAAAGTTAAATTAAAACAGTGCCCTTACAGAAAGCCAAGACAGGATGTTGGTAGCACTGTTTCTATATTTGTTTCAGAATACGAAGTCTGGAAGCGTAAAACAAGCATGGTCTGTTCTAAGAGAGAGGGCCAAAACGAATCCAGAAGTTTTAGATGCTAATCCTGCAAATCACTTTAAGATGGTGGACAGTGGGAAATACTGCTATCTAGGATCGAATTACTATCTGGAAGCTTACCAAGGAAAGGACTGCACATTGAAAATGATGGACAGCCCAGTTTCATGGCAACATTTAGCCTTCGGAATGCCCAAAGGATCACCACTCATAGACGAATTTGAGCGAACGTAAGTTAACACACAACCCGTTTCAATATGCTGAAATGTTAAAACATAATTATGCTGAATGTCGTGCCAATGCACACGGAATTTGGAAAAAAACCCTGAAGGTTAATATCTAGTTATGTTTCCAATAGCCGCTACATGAACGCAGAGAACATTGGTAGAGCACTGGTATGAAAAAAAGAAAGTTTGTTTTGTTTAACAACGCCACTAGAGCACATTGGTTTATTAATCATCGGCTATTGGAAGTCAAACATTTGGTCAGTTTTGACATATAGTCTTAGAGAGGAAACCCGCTACATTTTTCCATTAGTAGCAAGGGATCTTTTATATCACACAGACAGTATAGCATATACCACGGAATTTGATATACCAGTCCCCTGCGCGTGCTGTAACCTCACCGTGGTGCAGGGGTGTAACATTCTCTTTGAGAATGGCCAATACAGCACAAATTGAAGTTTAGAGTAAAATTCGGTGTCCGTAAAATTCGGTGATATTTGTATTTGTATTTTTGGCACAGTTCTTTACACTGTTTTTGTTTAAACCTTGAATTTTTATATTGATGTTGATCATCACTTTATTTGCATTACCATAGTTTGACACCCAATAGCCGATGTATTTTTCGTGCTGGGGTGTCGTTAAACATTCATTCATTCATTTTTGATATACCAGTCGTTGTGGACTGCCTGAAACGACAAACAGCTGAATGAGCCAACCGACACGGATCGATCCAGACCTTTGATATACAGTCAAACCTGTCCTAGCGGCCACCTGTACTCCGCGGTCACCTGCCTTAAGCGGCCACTTTTTTCCCTTCCAAACGATTTATAATGTAAGTGCACCTGTAATAAGCGGTCACCTGTCTAACGCGGCCACGTAAATAGGATCCCAAATCGCTAAAATACCTGTATTAAGCGGCCACAGTAAAGTTTTACTATTATATAAAAAGGGATATTTTAATAACAGTGATATACATATATATATTTACAGATTATTCATTCTCAATCAAATCGGATTTGTTGCAGACAGAAGGAAGAAATGGTTTAAAACCAGAGATCCTGAAGAGTGTCGGTCTTCAGCATCAGTGAAACCTGTTAACTTCGCTGATATTCAGATTGCGTTCTACCTGCTGGCAACGGGAACTCTCTTTAGTATTATGAGCTTACTTTCAGAAATTGTAATAGCTTCAACCAAGAAGCGCTAACTATTAAAATGCAAATGATCATTGACATTTGTTTTAACAATATCTGACAGTGGTATTAAAATATTCAAATCATAAATAATAGTTTGTAATTTGCATTAGGTAATGGTATTATATGATGACCATGCGAGATGATGCTTTTGACATGAACAGTGATGCATTAAATATGCATGACCAATCATTGATTAGTTTGCAAAATAATTCACCCGTCGTGTACTGACTGTGAAAAGACTGCCACTACCTGCCTCGGTGTTATTGTGGTTTAAACCATCGGACATACTCAATGAGTAGGTATAAGGCCACTACACCGACTTCTCACTAACTATCTGTGTGGTCCTTAACCATATGTCTGACGCCATATAACCGTAAATAAAATGTGTTGAGTGCGTCGTTAAATAAAACATTTCCTTCTTTTATTGGTCTATGGATTTTAAAATTACGCGCCAAGTTGTGTTGTTGATTATATTGTTAAAACAGTTTATATTACATTTGTTTATAAAACTGTTTTAATATACTATAACTGTTGTGTTTATGTTTGCATTTTTACTTTAGTCCGAGAACTATGCTTTTCTCGTAGATACCTAACTAAATGTAGTAGCACACCTGTCGTGTGCAGCTGACTGACCATGGCGTTATGCACATGACTGTATTCATACGTTATAGCACGTTGTTACTAATGTCTTGAATTTTTGTTCCAACAAGTTTGATAGTTATGTGATACACAGAAGTTGTCACAAGTATATTTTAACATGGACAACATGTAATGTTAATCTCGGAATGCTAATCTGTATGTATCTGCCCCAAAGGTAAAGCGCTCGCCTGATGCGCGGTCGCTCTCTGATCGATCCCCGTCGGTGGGCCCATTGGGCTATTTCTCGTTCCAGGCAATGCACCACGAAGGCTATATTAAAGGCCGTGCTGTGTGCTATCCTATCAGTGGGATGGTGCATATCAATGTGCTCTACTGTTATCGTTAAACAAAACACACTTTAACTTTTAACTGTATTTGTTTCCACAGTGTTTCTTGTGGTCCGTCCTTTCTGGATGTGAAACATTTAATACATCTGGCAGGGAGCGTGACGTAGCCCAGTGGTAAAGCGCTCGCTTGGTGCGCGGTCGGTCTGGGATCGATCCCCGTCGATGAGATCCATTTCTCGTTCTAGCCAGCGCCACGACTGGTATATCAAAAACTGTGGTATGTGCTGTCCTGCATGTGGGATAGTGCATATAAAAGATCCCTTGCCACTCATGGAAAAATATAACGGGTTTCCTCTAAGACTATATGTCAAAATTAACAAATGTTTGACATTCAATAGCTGATGATTAATAAATCAATGTGCTCTGGTGGTGTCGTTAAAAAAACCCACCTTTAAATATTTAGTTTCTAAAAAATGTGGTGTCTCGGTGTACACTGAATGTACGGTCACTCCCAAATAAATTATGGTGTATCGTGGTACACTGAATCTACGGTCCCACCCATATAAATTATGGTGTCTCGAGGTACGCTGAATCTACGGTCCCACCCATATAAATTATGGTGTCTCGGGGTACACTGAATCTACGGTCACACTCATATAACGTTAATGTACAAAATTAAATTTTTATTATGTATGAAACTCATACCACAAGCGCGACTCGTGAAATATGATTGCAAATTTCACTCGATGAGATATAAAGACAAATAACATGAAATATCCTCTGGAGTTTTTAGATTTGCGGATGTTATTGTCTATTTGATCCCGCAAATGTCATTTTTGAAATGAAACATTTACGGGCATCAAATAGACAATAACAGCCGCAAATCTAAAAGCTCAATATGGATCGTTTTTCAACGGAACTAACTGTATATTTGGTATTTCTTGAAACAAATACCTGGCTGCAGTCTAACTGTAGACCCGTAAATCGTCAACTTCGACTGTTACAATTGCTATTATCTCGCCTTCATGTAAAATTCTTTAATCTCATTGGTTGTTTGCCGTTGGACAAATCCCTTATACCTCTGTGGGCGGAGCCAAATTCTCTTACACCCCGTCTGTAATTTCCAACAGTTTCCAGCCACCCCAGTTAATGCTAAAGCAATACTTAGATTATAAATAAATAAAGTTTTGTTTTTATTATTAATATCTGTTTCAGACAATTTCGTATTACAAACATTTGAAGTTAAAAACTCGTTTATCGATGGAACTATTTTTCGTCACTGGCAAGTGGTTTCGTTCGCGCCCGCGTGGTACGGCTCGTTAATAAATTGTTAACAATTATTGTCTGGCGTTATTTTGATTATTTGGCTATATGGTTTAACATGTCGGCAAGATAACTTCGTTGTGGAAGCATCTCTCGGGGTATATGGCTTTTTATGTACCCTCTGTGTGTCACTTTGTAATGACGTCATTAGCTTTCCGGGTATTATTGTCTATTTGATCCCGGAAAAAGAATGTAATTAACCAATCACAATACAGAACACACTCTCCATCAGTTTACAATATAAGTTGTAGAAGCATCACGAGGGGTATATGGCTTTTTATGTACCCTCTGTGTGTTCTTTTACCCCGAGCCGAATTTATCTTGCCGACACGTTAAACCATATATATAGAATACTATACGAGTTTTCGCTAGATATAATTTTTACGAAACGAGTGAACTTCCCAAACGTATCTGACCTCACTTTCGTTCAGTCAGATACGTTTGGGAAGTTCACTCGTTTCGTAAAAATTATATCTAGCGAAAACGAGTGTGATATTTTATTTATTACCCTCCTTTAAATCACGCAAATTATGAAAAATCAATCAATCAATCAATCAATTTTGCATTTCCAGACCGGATGTTGATTTGCATAACTAGCCGGTGCACCACTACGTGCCGCCGCATTGAGAAATAGTTCGTTATACTTCCGCTACTTTTCAGTGACGTTGTCAGGGGAGTGGTGTAGACGTACTTCCCCTTAAATTTGCATCAGGTTTTTTTTTTTTTTTTTCAACAAAGTTGTAAGGTACATGCATATATATATATGTTTATTTTCATATTGGGTGATAAAAGGGTAAAACTAATGCATAATTCCATATTTTAACAAAACGCCCCCAAGAAACAAATGTTCCCGTTACGCCACTGGTTATGCTAATATTGATGAATTCACAAATCACAGCTGACAATAACAATTTGTTTACCACAAATCTAACCAATAAGAGAATAACAAGTGTTTTTGCAATTAAAAACGTGTAGTATGCAAAAGCAGCTGAGTTCACGGGAAAACTAAAGTTACAGTATTAGTCAATTTCAACTTCAACTTTTTGACGTTTAGCAGTCGGGGAATTTTGATTGATTATATTTATGTTTATGGTGGATCCATAAATCGGTGCAGCGAAAATGGAACCGACAAAATCACAGCGGTTTTCTTTGGACTCTGTTGTTAAATTAACAACTTGTTTTGACTGAGTGAAAAGGACGGCCATGTAAGGGACACTGTAACTGGGGCCAGTGGAGGAGGAAATTACGTTACTCAGTTGTCGATGTTGTACTGTGGATATACTGCTGTAGTTATTTATACTTTGCACGTTTCGATGGCCAGACATTTGCACTATTGCAGTTGGTGGGACATTATTTTCTCTAAGAGTTTGGATCATCATTTTTCTAGCCGAGTGGTTTGTTAGCCGTTTGCCTGTGAAGACAACTGAATTCGCCATTCGTCTCATTATGGAGCCAAGTTTATTTTTTCCGACCGGACCTCGTTTGAACCAGGGATGGTTGTTTGGAGGTGCAGTTTTTGCATTTGTGGCCAAATAAAACGGGGTATCAGAAGAACAAAAATCAGCTGGACGTAAAAGAGCATAGAGTTTGTAGAGAGATACCGGACATCGTGGATCACCGGGGATAGCCCATGCACGAGGTGTCACGTCACGGACATTCCGTGGGTCTACTCCTGTGCGTGTTTGTGTTTGGCGTTCGTTATATTCCATAAACTCTTTGCCATCTGAATCCACTTTATGGGTGACATCGCCCCATTTCATTTTATGATGCGGTGTGACACTCCGAAGTCCAAAATGCCTGGTGTTATTCCACCACAAAGTGTTCAAAATTGATTCGGGGTTATTCCAACCCAGGACACCGGAATCCCACAATCTTTGAATTTCGTCGCCTGACAGACTTTCGGAACGGTAAGGTAGGTTGCCTAAACCTTCCATCTTCAGTACTTTTTGTTTCGTCGACAGCACATCTCTAAGCTTGCAAAATTCTCTATCTCGAAGTAATGATTTTTCGTAATGAAGGGAAGTGAGGTACTTATCAAAGCTAGACAGTTTGGAAGTCAGGGAAGACGGTTCATAATCTTCACCATTTGATTTTTTAATGGAAATAAAGAATCGACACAGAATATTACAAAGCTCACTTGGGGGTATCGATTCAATAGGCCTACTTTCACCGCTCTCGATCACAAATTTCTGCAAAATTTTAACATCATACTGGGTTTTACGCCAGGTGTTTTGGTTTCGATTTGTTTGGATGATACTGTCGATATCTGATGTATCATCGAACTGATCAGCCGAATTATCAGCTGGTTCGTAGAAAAAATCATCCTTAAACAATTCTTCATAGTCAATGTCAGGGATATCATGTTCTGTCTCAAATGGATGGAGAGACGAAACAGTCTCCGGGACAAGGCTCAACCGGTATTGAGATACTTGCCTCACGTCACCAAAGTCAGTTTTTATGTTAAACATGCGATAGGTTCCAAATGGTTTCACAATTGAAATTACTCTGCCCTTAATGTTTCCATCAATTTTTACTAAACTATTGACATTAATCGATGTGGCCATATTATTGATTGCGAACCTGTAGCAGACGATATTATGTTGTCACGGTAATAAAAAATGCATTTGCTATGTATTTTCTTTTAAAGCATATATTAATCTTTCGTTTTGTGAAAATAAATATGTTTAATTACTGTTATTTCTCAATCGGTCCGATGAACATCAACTTATAATGAATGGCATTGCTGAATCGGTGAATGACATTTGTAGTAAAGTTGTGGGATGTTACTGACATTGACATTAATTATGAATGAAAAAATAGTCCCGTTATGCTAATAAGGTCGCTGTCCAAACAATCGAAATGCACTCTGTTCTCTGTTGACAAATCAAAATACAGTTTGTAATACGCAACTGGTGGTGTGTACGAAATTTGTACGACACCGCTATATCTTCACCAGGAGGGTAATAAAGCCAATGACGTCACTTTAAATCGCCTTACAATAACCATACACTGAGTACATGACGTTTCCGTTTTAAGAATGTTGGAAAAATTCCAATGCAAACTTGCTATTGACAATTTTTTGTTTGAACATTACTAATGCATCTGAATGTGTTTGAAGAAAATCTTGTGATTAAAAAATTGTACCTTTTACGAAATATGGATTTCAAGTGAAATTACGGTAAGATATTCTATATTTATTGTGTACGAACCCAAAACAAGGGTGCGAAAAGTGACTCATCGACCTTAATGCACCTGATTGTGTAAGAAGAAAATAAATCTTATAATTAAAAAAACCCCCAAAAACCCAAACCCCCCAGAATATTGATTTGAAATGAGATTACGGTAATATATATTATAATTATTATTTATATGCCCCCGGACCCCCCTAAGCAACTTCGTGCCTTACCATAAGCCTAAACGAATCCCCACCCCCCACCCCCTCAAAATCCTGTCTACGGGTCTGTGTAGTCCAATCGCCATGGTTGGTTTAGTGAGCGGACGGGCCTTGCTCCGGAGGATACGAGATGGTACCAATATGAAACAAAGTAAACTCCAGAAAAGAGTAGTAGGGGTCGACCCCACTTCCTATTTCTTCTTAGAGTTGGACCGTCAATATTGCAGTGCTTCTAGGACAGGCTCGGACAGGTAGAGACTAAACCCGAACAGCCGTGGCGTTCTGCAGAATGGTCGTTATACGAGTCACGGGAAAACTTGTCGACAAAAGTCAGCCGAAAAAAAATGATGTGGAGGCAAGGAATTTTGCTAAAAAATAATCCAGCCTGGTGGTGCAGGCTGTCGAAACGAGAAGCGTTCTAGCTTTCAATCAATTCCAGTGGCCGCATTCATCTCAGTATAAAATTAAATTTCGCTGACAAAAACAACACAAATGGAGGATTCCCAAGTCGAGCAAGCGAAAGCACGTGCAGTGTGCACAGGCTGAACAAAAACGTCTTACCGCGGCGAGCTCCAGACAGGGAATGTTTGTAGCGTATGCCTTTAATGGATGATCAATTATTTTATAATATACTAAAAGACAAAAGTTATTGTGACATGAATTGTTTGGAGTAATAAATTTGTGTATGGATTTATGGATGTAAACCAGAGAAAATGTGCATGAAACAGCTCGAAGAAATGCAACCAAGCAGTTGTTGCAGCGATTGCATGCTTTGTGCAAGAAACATGGAATGTTCGGGAGAAATCCTGTCCAGTGTTCACCATAAGAGGCCAGACATTCAGTCGCAAATCATTGCTACTCTGTGCAGCCTTCAGCAGTCCAGAAGTCAGAAAAACACCATTAAAAAACTGTTGGATGGAAATTCGTCATGCCACGCCTCAATGAAATTGACAGATGGCGAATCATAGGGATGCTTGAATCTGGGACCTCGCAGCGTGACGTCGCACGTCAATTCAACGTCCACAGAACCACCATATTGCATTTATGGCAACGATATCAACAAAACAACCAGGTCAGGGACCGTCCACGTAGCGGCCGACCATCCGTGACAACCCCTCACCAAGACACATGGATCCTAACCACGTATCTGCGAAACAGGCATTCTCGGGAACTTTCTCCAGCGTTTAGTGGCCTCAGTGAGACGACGGTGCCTGGCCTGTATCAATGCTCAAGGTGGACACACTCGCTACTGACTTCGCTCTGGACCCCCTCTAATGATGTGGCTCATTTGCATATGGCAGGTGCGCCCTTTTCATGGACTATTGCTCGTTTTCATAACTTCGGACATTTCTCTTTCCATATTATAACGTTTCATACATGGCAGTAAAAACTTATCGTCAATTATCTTTGTCTTTTGTGTGTCACAATAACTTTTGCCTTTTAGTATATATAAGCTATGTATTATTCACGGACACGTGTAAATAGCTTTTTACATTGCAATAGAGGATATTGAATATTTCGCTTTGTTATGGAACACGAGGCGATATGTCTTTCTCAACGGCTGTCCATTAATATTTAAATAATGCCAGACAGAATATATTTACTGGTGTTTTTTTTTTAATGTCTATTTTATATGCCCTAGATAACTTTGAGTCAAGGTCAAATATGTGCTGGGACCACATGCACTGAGTGATCATTTATTCTATGACCAACTTTAAAGTGACCCGTATTGAGCAGCCACATGTCGTATGCAGGTAGCGACCCCCGTAAAGTGAATTCCAGATTGATAAGGAAGGAATGAAGAAGAAGTTTGTTTTGTTTAACGACATCACTAGAGCACATTGATTTATTAATCATTGGTTACTGGATGTCAAACATTTGGTCATTTTGACATATAGTCTCAGAGAGGAAACCCGCTACATGTTTCTATTAGTAACAAGAGATCTTTTATATCCACTATCCCGAAGACAGGATAGAACATACCACGGCTTTTAATATATCATTCGTGGTGCACTGTCCGGAACGAGAAATAGAGGAAGGAAGGAAACAATATTTTATTTAACGATGCACTCAACATATATGGCGTTAGGCCGGCAGAACAACAGCTGAACCTGGACATTTTGTATAGTTTTTTCTCTCGATTGATTTGTGTCCCTTTTGAGAATCTGCCCGATTAGGGTTATTTGAAATTCAAGATGGTCTCCAAAATGGCCACCATTTCATATCTTCGACTATATCTTCCACCATATTATACCAAGGACGATAATTTTTATGTCTAATTATAGGTTTGGAGATAACAGAATCAATTTTACAGTGGTAATTCAAAATGGCCACCAATATTGCCCCAAATTTATGTTTTGAAAATAATTTGCTTGAAATAAACCTAGGATGACACTTTTGTATTTTGTCATATGTTTTGTGAATTAAGGAATCCATTTGATTGGTCTGGACTCATACCAATTTCAAGATGGCCATCAATATTCCTTTAATTTATGTTTTGAATTTAATGTGATTTGCAATACATGCATTTAGCATACTATTTTGTTGTGTCTAGGAATAGATTTTCATGGTTATGTAATCCATTAGACCAAATAAATTCCTATTGACGACCATAGTAACAATTCTTAATAAAAATAACAAAAGCGATAATTCAAACCACTTATCTAGTATATACACTGACAGTGTGGTACCCCCCATCGATAATTGCTCAAAGAAACTCTGCTGTCACGTTTCGTTTTAAGCACTTACAGGACGTTTACAGTATCCACCCTCTGATCCACACAAAATGCCAGTTGAAATTTTTATTGCCACCCCAGTTATTAACAAGTAAAAAATGTCACTAGTGTAATAATTGTTCAGGTAATAAAACATGTAGAACTGATGGGGCATTTGTCATAGTATTTGCACAAATAACTAGTGTCACATATATGCACCAATCACAGCCATAGTTACGGTTTACTCCTTAAACATTTGACGGGGCACTTCGAACTCTGACCTGGGAATCACATGATTGGTACTTTACAACCTATAATGAAAAAGTTTAAATTTCAAAAAGTGTCCAATCATAATATATTTTTGAGGTTATTTTCTTGTGTACCCCAGTATGAAATGACATTGCCAGCAGAATAAGTTGAAGTACAAAGCAGCGTCTTCAATTGTACCTACCAAAATGGATGCACAACACAATAAATATAATGGGAATGAAGAAGAAGAAGGAAATGTTTTATTTAACGACGCACTCGACACATTTTATTTACGGTTATATGGTGTCAGACATATGGATAAGGACCACACCGGTATAGAGAGGAAACCCGCTATCGCCACTTCATGGGCTACTCTTTTCGATTAGCAGCAAGGGATCTTTATATGCACCATCCCACATACAGGATAGTACATACCACGGCCTTTGTTACACCAGTTGTGGAGCAATGGTTGAAATGAGAAATAGCCCAATGGGGCCACCGACGGGGATCGATCCTAAACCGACCGTACATCAAGCGAGCGCTTTACCACCGGGCTACGTCCCGCCCTATAATAGGAATGAGGTACATCCTGTTTGATCCTTGTCTGGTATTTAGCACAGTTGAATGATATAACACCCATGTGGGTTTGTATACTATATTGGGTACATATTCCAAACTGAGCTATTCAGAATACTCCACACTTGAAGAACTTTACATGGAGATGCTATGTACTAAGTTAACCACAGAAATCAGAAAAATAATCCTCATAACATCAAAGTCGCACCCAATTAGTGACCAAAACACTGATGAGGCAGCTGTAACTAGTACCTAATTAATTATTCGAAGCAGTGGAAGACTAATGTCCATTGTGTCGAAGTTTACAATATACACAGGGAGAATGATTAAAAAATCAAGTGACAATGTGTCGACATTACGAAATCTGACTAATTTGGGGGGTGGGGGGGACACATGGAAATAAATTGCCTTCACCTAATATTACTAGCCATGCACCAGCAAAGTTTGTCATTTAATTTATGAACTGACAATAATAATAGTTTTAAGCAAAGCGTTACACATTTATTACAATGCCAGCAGTGAAAAAATAATTAAAATTTGGTTTCAAGAAAGGACATGTTTCATACCACAATAACAGAAGACCAGTCAGAAGGGGGTGGACCACATCAAAAGTGAGAGAGACAGTCATACTTACAAAGTAAATGACTGACAGGGTCTTACAGTGTTCATGGTGTACAGGTGGGACAAGTTCAGGCTACGGATTCCTGTCGGCTTTTGCGTGGACTGCGGAATACCCCAACACAGCTGGAACTATGTTCTGTGGCACCGACTGGTGAACGGTAAATAATTACCACTGCATGACATATTGATTACAGAAAATAAAAGCACACACTGATCATACATGTAGTATATTAAAACCCTTTGAGGGCTATTTAAAAAATGATTACAATGACCATGTTATCTGGACTAAGAATAAGTCGTTGAGGCTTTTTGGGCTTAACATCACCAATTTCAGATTACATGCATAAGTGTCTACATGAAACAGCTCGAAGAAATGCAACCAAGCAGTTGTTGCATGAAATTTACATCTGCAAATATCAAACTATGATAAAACATCAAAGAGTAGGAATGTTACACTATCTAAAATACACACTACAGTGTAAGGGGAGATAATCTTACATGCAAAACTATATGAGAATAAATGCATAAACGCGTAGGGAATACAGTAGCAGTGGCTACTTACGTGAGTTAAATGAGTGTAACAGGCCCGAGGCAGACTCCCGAACGCTAATTCACATGGGCAAGCTGGAGGACACGATGAACAGGGTTTGGGGAGAACATGCCCATGTCGTTCCCAACTGCAATTCAGGTCGACTACAGTTCAACTTTGCTACAGAGAAGCAAAGAGATGTTTGCACCCACCAGCAAGTCCATTGCACATCATGCACATACAAATCAACAACATTTAATCTGTACACCAGCAAAGACACACACACGGATGGGCAGACGACAAGCGCAACCTAATGTCACACTACAAGTAGGCCTCACAAAAATGCCAATAAGTATGATCAATTTTCAGTTGCTGTGTACATGCTTAAATATCCCACCACCTTCACATAAGGGCTGTCAGAAAAATAGCAATAAAGTAGCCGACACAATCACACAAGTAAATCAAGAAGACATGCATGCCAAACGGGAGGAACTTAAAATAATTAACACAGTCAGGGGTTGTGACGGAACATGCTCTTAATTTTGTTTTCGCCTGTGGCGATATTAATTGTTTTAGAGGGCCGTGTGCAGTTCCAATATGCACTTAAGGCCATGTGGCCAGTAGTTACGTAATAACTCCGGTAGTGCTGTTTATGACCAGGGAATTGCTCGCGGAATGGCGACAGCCAGTCTGGCGATCTAAGAAAATATACCGACTCTTGGGGAGGTGGAAATATCAGATGATAGGTGAAGTACCGCGTTGTACCCCCAGGCGATATTCAGATTTTATGATAAATAGCTAGGGTTTTAGAGATATCAGGGAGAAACATATTGGAAGGCGTCCAGGGGGAACGTTAGTCCGTTTGGACTTGGTAATTATATATTTTCTGCTCTGTGTATAACCTTGATGTGATTGATGTGACTTTAAATATTTTAATACTGTATTTTACCAATATTATTTAGACCGGTGCTGCCGGTCATCTGACGCAGTAAACTGTAGGCTCACTGATCTATATATATAAAAAGCTTAACCGGTCATCCTAGACGACCTAGGTAAACTGTAGGTTATTGTCTTTATTGTGATAGGTACCAGTATTAACTCTGTGTTACAAGGTTACTGAATGAGTAGTTACGGGTTAATTAAAAATTAACCAGTTAGGAATAGAATTGTAATTCCTTTATTAATTAAGTTCCCCTGGAAGCGTTTCTCCATTATCACACGTGTGTGTGTGTTAGCGTTTCTCAATTATCACACGTGTGGGTATTGTGTCACGGTGAAGTGATTAGCATATTGTGTAAACTAGACACCTAGAGATTAACTAATTAAGTGATCAGTTCTGGGTTGTTATTATTTGTTGCTGTTAATGAACTACTGCGGCTGTACATTTGTCAGCGTAGGTTAATACAGATTCCAAAGTATTGTGTTTTTGTTGTGTTTTCTAGTGAACTAAACGTGCTATAATAATATATACTTTATATAAGATCTTATCTCTGATCATACCTAGACGAGCCACACAGCGGGTATAACTGCCTGTTACAGAGATATCTAATAGATATACAGTTAGGAGAGATATTTGGACAATCGTGTTTCATTCAGTTACGGGTATTATAGGATCCCCGTGACAGGGGTACACAATCCAACATTATCAACATTCAATGTGACGGCATGTATAACAATGCACTGTATTCTGGCATTGGCAAAACACTCTTCCAACCTCCCACGCAAGTGGTATATACTGCTGTAGAACACAGTATAAAAGACAAAAAGGTTATAGCAATTTCCACAAAAAATAAATTATGTTCAAAACGGCACAGTATAAATGATTCGCAGAAATATGCGGAAAATATCATGTTCGTGTGACATTCCCATGGCAATGTCGATAGGAAATGAAAAGGAATGGGCTAAATATTGTTTACTACAAATTAAAAGTAAGAACAATTTAAAAGTACAATACCTAACAACAGATCCACACACAAAAGGTTTCAAAGCTGCCACTGAAGTGTACCAACACCGAACCGCATTTTCTTCTCGACACCAGGGATCTTTCTGAAAACCAAAGAAGAGAGAGAGAGAGAGAGAGAGAGAGAGAGAGAGAGAGAGAGAGAGAGAGAGAGAGAGAGAGAGAGAGAGAGAGAGAGAGAGAGAGACAGAGAGTTAAAGGGACATACCTTTTTAACGATTGTAATTACATATGAAATATATTTTTCTGCATAAAATATTAGTGGCTGTATATTAAACGTGTTTCCGATCGTTCTAATATTTGTACTAGGTAAATTTCATTTTATTTCCTAAAATATTATTTTTCGTACGTACGAAATTATTTGAAGACAAAATCCAGTTTGGGCTTCTTACAAATATTAAGACGACCAGAAGCACATTGAATATACAGACACTGATACTGTAAACAAGAAAATATATTTAATATGCAAGTTTAATCGTAGAAATATTTTATTAGTCGGAAACATCTTACAATGCAGCAAACTCAGGAATGTCCCTTTAAACTGCAATCTAGGTTTTTCAATGGCATTGCCATGAGATGTCAGGCTGAATATTTGGTAGATATTTCTAAATTCATGCATGCAATACCATACACTCGCGGGGGGATTGTGTCCTGCTATCAGGGGTTACACAATAAGTGTAAAAGGTACTCACATCTCTGTAGAAATATTATACATAACTGGGTCTCTAAGAGTTGTTTCCTAAATAATAACTTTCAAATTGCCACTACAGAAGAAAACACTAACACTTTAAGAGCATGTGTCGACTACCGCCTAGGTCCATAATAATTTCAATCAGTTCTATCCTGTGCTAGTTTTGATTTAGTAAACTACTGTTGGGTTGGCAGTCTTTTTTGTGGCGATGCAAGAAGGAAGAAGTCGGGAGTGACTCTCCTATAGATGAAGCACTAGATAGATATTCATGGAATCAACAACTATTATGCCAGATATCCATTCCCTTTGATCACGTATTACAATTTTGTCGTTCAGTTTGATCTGATCTATAAATGGCTGTCATAAATAATAAAATAATATTTATATTGGAACACTAATCAATTTATAGTACAGTGTCACAATCTTATATTAAAATAAAGAAATGTTTTATTTAACGACGCACTCAACACATTTTATTTACAGTTATTTGGCGTCAGACACATGGTTAAGGACCGCACAGATTTTGAGAGGAAACCCGCTGTCGCCACTACATGGGCTACTCTTTCCGATTAGCAGCAAGGGATCTTTTATTTGCGCTTCCCACAGGCAGGATAGCACAAACCATGGCCTTTGTTGAACCAGTTATGGATCACTGATCGGTGCAAGTGGTTTACACCTACCCATTGAGCCTTGCGGAGCACTCACTCAGGGTTTGGAGTCGGTATCTTGATTAAAAATCCCATGCCTCGACTGGGATCCGAACCAAGTACCTACCAGCCTGTAGACCGATGGCCTAACCACGACGCCACCGAGGCCGGTCTTATATTAAAACGATCCAAACATTCCAAACGTAATTATCATCATGACTCATGTGTCAAGTGGAGTTCACTTTGCAGGCGCGGATTCATAAACAACAACGGGTTTTGTGTCCCCTATATTAACAAATCCGGGATCCGCGCCTGTTTTGACGCTAATGCTACTACTAACCAATCAAATGTTATCTTCGCACACTAAAAAACTAGGTCATTAAAGTTTGACAGCACCTGCTATCTTGAGGTTTAGTGTGTCCCTGGCGCATCTACAAACATGAGTACGACACTCGTTCACCAATATTATTAGTTGACTGGACTGAGTTCTGTGTTTATTGGATTGTAAGAGAAATTGATTATTTACCATGGTAGTATCACGACAAAGAAACGTGTCTGTGTCACCGAAGTGTTCGTCATAAATATAATTTACTGAAGAGCCATCGGATTCTAGGCTAATTGCTATGAAGTCGTGATCAAGGATGTCCTATCAAATATTAGCCCTAGTGTCAACACTGGTGTCCGAGTCGACAGGAGATATAACCATTGTTTAAAACAGCTTCTGGTTCAGTTATCTGTAAGACCACCTCGTATCATCTCCATCTGTCATAAGGGTACTGTCATATTCTTGAAATCGTTTGACCAGTGAACGATGCAGTTGGGTACTATACCTACGCAACACATATGACATATATTACTATGAGATAAGAGAACTACTATTAAAGTACTGAATGTTGGCCGACATTAATACTATTGTATATCAGATATTGTACAGGGAACAACATTCATGTCGGCTTGTTATGAAAAACGTTCTAGCAAGGCAACGTTGAAGGACTGGTATTAGTACCCCAAATATCAACACCTAAACTGTGCATTTTGTTCCCAACCAAAGAGGCCTTTTCAAACAATGTATAATTATTAGCTATGAATAGGTGTTCCTCAAGTTCTCCACCATTCATCCATGATGTGTACGTTGCAAGTGATGACTATTTTTCAAAAGGCGACATAGATTTCGCCTTATGGGTGATTGGCACGGCGAAGTCAGGCTGGTCAGAGCGAAGTTTGGGCTCACTTCGCCCGGTCGCGTGAGCTCTGATGTCTATCAACGGCTACATTATATCATGTAAGGCCACAATATGTTTATCAAAGGCTACATTATGTCGTGTAAGTCCACAATATGTTTATCAAAGGCTACATTATGTCGTGTAAGTCCACAATATGTTTATCAACGGCTACATTATATCATGTAAGGCCACAATATGTTTATCAAAGGCTACATTATGTCGTGTAAGTCCACAATATGTTTATCAACGGCTACATTATGTCATGTAAGTCCACAATATGTTTATCAACGGCTACATTATGTCTCGGCTCAAATAGTTGCTGTATTGTCCACCATATTGAATTTAGGATTATGTTAAGCCGTAGCAACCTTCAGTTTTATTTATATAAATACCATAACCCATAAAACCTATAACAAGACAAATAATATTATGCTGTTTGTTGTGAAACAAGTTACATTAAAAAGATAATTTGGTGAACGTATTAACGGCTATCCTAATTTTCCTATATTGCAATCCTAGACTAACCTAACAAATAGTTTAAATGGGCTCCATAACCCGGAAAAGCCAAGCTTAAAAACGATTTATGCTACGGGCGAAACACATTATATTCAAAACTTAACATTGGGGAATGTTGGAGCCATTTTAAAATTCTTATGACGTAATTCTAGACCAATATAGTATGTGGTTAAAATGGATTCCATTATCCCCAAAAACTATGACTCAATATAGAGTGACTCAGTGCTGTTTTAGATTTTATCGTTTTTTAGTGATGTTTTATGTTTTAACTGAGGTGAGACTTTAATATACAATTTGTGTCAATACAAAAGTACCATCCTAGGTTTATTGTGAAGAAAGTTATGCTCAAAATATAAATTTACGGCAGTGGGTGATGGAGGGTCGTTTAACATGAATCGTACAGCGCTCGTCTAAGATGATCGAAAGGATCGATCATCGTCGATGGATTCCGATTGTTTCCCTATCCCAGCTAGTGCCCCACGACAGGCTCATTAAGCCCATAACAAAGTACATGTAAAAGATCTCCTGCTTCTTTTCAGAGTAGCTTGTGTGTAGCAAAAGCGGGTTTCTTCTCGCTAGGTCGAATTTCGAAACAATCATTTGTTAGACATTAAAAAATGTGCTGAGGTATCGTCACACTCATAATTATTTTCCTTCATTTAAATAATAACAAAATTCCCAAACTTATCAGTTCTCTACCGGCCCAACTGGAGAAGACTATAGGTTTTATCTCCGTCTCTCTGTCCATCCGTCTGCCTTTCTATCTATCCGTCCGTCTGCTCCACATAAAGCTTTCCAGGACTTTGTTTTCGCAAAGCCTCTTCATATTGAGCTGGAACTTTGTGTATAGCTTTGTTACAATGCATGTTTAACGACACCCCAGCACGAAAAATACATCGGCTATTCTATTGGGTGTCAAACTATGGTAAATGCAAAACATGAAGTGAGCTTTGTTACAAATCAAGTGTGACTTTCAAGGGAATTGGCCTATTTGTGACAGAGATATGGTACTTGAACTTAGGAGATATGAAACTTTCTTGGTTCCGGCATTGCTTTTAGCAGTACTCGCAGAATTCTTGTTGTTTTTGTAGTATTCTCCACTGATGCATGTTAAACCTTTTTGACCTTCACTTATTCCCGTTATAACGACAACCACGACAGACGTTTGTCCACACATTTGATTAGTTTCTGCTTTCCTGTATACGCCAACCGGCCTCGGTGGCGTCGTGGCAGGCCATCGGTCTACAGGCTGGTAGGTACTGGGTTCGGATCCCAGTCGAGGCATGGAATTTTTAATCCAGATACCGACTCCAAACCCTGAGTGAGTGCCCCGCAAGGCTCAATGGGTAGGTGTAAACCACTTGCACCGACCAGTGATCCATAACTGGTTCAACAAAGGCCATGGTTTGTGCTATCCTGCCTGTGGGAAGCGCAAATAAAAGATCCCTTGCTGCCCGTCGCATGGGCGGATCCAGGAAATATTTTTAGGGGGGGGGGGGGGGCCAAAAAAAGAAGGGCACATTGACTCGTCAAAAGGGCACCTTACTACAAGTTTTGATATTTACAATTAATATGAATTCCTACAGTTCTACGTCATAATATACTAGCAATAATGAAGTAAATTGGCGTCACTCGCGTTAGAACCTCAATGGGGCCCCATTGAGACTCAATAACACAGACACATATCTGCAAGCTTGCGCATGTACACGAAAATCTTGATTTCATTTATCTACAATATAATTATTGTTTACTTAAAAAAAAAAAAATTCTACAAACAAAAAGGGCACTTGGACATTTTGAGGGCACTTGAACAATTTTTTGGGGGGGGACGCGTCCCCCTGGTCCCCCCCCCCTTGGATCCGCCCATGCGTCGTAAAAGAGTAGCCTATGTGGCGACAGCGGGTTTCCTCTAAACAAATCTGTGTGGTCCTTAACCATATGTCTGACGCCATATAACCGTAAATAAAATATGTTGAGTGCGTCGTTAAATAAAACACTTCTTTCTTTTTTTCCTGTATACGCCAGGTCTTATATATGATTATACACGGGCACTATAATAAAATAGTACGGATCGCATTAACGCACATCAGAAGATCTAGCACTTCGTCAAACATCATCTGCACTTAGCCCAAGACGTCAAGTCCGTTCCGTTGTGGTGTAGTAAAACAAAGATGAGATACAATTTAATGTCCCGAGCGAAATCATTTGAAAGTTTTACTCTTCATTATTGAGTTACTAATGGAAATGAATTCACCATCAACACAAACTAAGACTAATGACAGCACGTTTAATGTTTTATTTATCAGGGGAAGCGCCGCATGTGCGCAGTGTCACTTGTTATCGACTTCAGGAGTGTCATCGTGCTGATTGCCACAGATGTCTCAAGAAGTGATTCTTAAACTGGTGGGCGCCACATTTCGGCTCGGGGGTTAATTAATGAACAATTCTCGTATAAATTACAAAAGGCTTACTCTGCCGAACAATTTTATCACACCCACACCCAATTCGTGGTTCAGGCACGTCCCTCCTAGGTCCTACCGCTGGCCAGTGTCCGTGTAAATGACTATAGATGTGGTAGGCTACAGCCAGTGATAATAAATAACTTGGGATGTACGTATAGTCCTTCCTACAGAGAACGCCGGTTTTTCACACTATGGAATGTACTAGAATTATTTATTTCTCAGCCTGACGGTACGCCACAGTTTGGTGGAGAGTACTCATCTTAAGGAAACTAGAAAAAATATATTTGGACAAAGAAATGTGATGGAATCATTTTGATTCCATCCAGGACTTATATTACAATTTCTTCAAGATACTGACTTTTAGTCTAAATTTTAATTTTATGTCTCTGTGATATTTGTATTTTTTTTGCACAGTTCTTTACACTGTGTTTTATTTAACTGTTGAAATTTATATTGATGTTGATCATCACTTACTGTTTTGGATTCACCATAGTTTGACTACCCAATAGCCGATGTATTTTTCGTGCCGGGGTGTCGTTAAACATCTATTCTATTCTATTATTTCTGAGCCAATTTATATTTAAATTGCACATAAAAAGAGTAATTTGTTTTGTCATTTTCAAAACACTTTTACTCAAACCAAACTGAAATTATTTACCAAAACCATTTTTGTAGGATGATCGGACGGACTTTATGTTAAATGATATTACTGTTATCTGCGCTGGAAACTCGTTAACATGCCCATATCCAGTTTAACATC
The DNA here is from genome assembly GCF_016097555.1 of Gigantopelta aegis. Lineage (NCBI taxonomy): Eukaryota > Metazoa > Mollusca > Gastropoda > Neomphalida > Peltospiridae > Gigantopelta > Gigantopelta aegis. Next base: position 92,075,320 of record NC_054702.1, read on the forward strand.
AGACATCTTCGCACTGTGTATGATGACTGACTTGCGCCAGGGACCCCGTCCAGGGTATGAATGAATGAATGAATGAATGAATGTTTAACGACACCCCAGCACGAAAAATACATCGGCTATTGGGTGTCAAACTATGGTAATGCAAATAAATAAAGTCATGATCAACATCAATATAAAAATTCAAGACTTAAACAAAAACAGTGTAAAGAACTGTGCAAAAACACAAATATCACAGAATTTTACGGATACTGAATTTTACTCAAAACTTCAATTTTGTGCTGTATTGGCCATTCTCAAAGAGAATGTTACACCCCTGCACCACTGTGAGGTTACAGCACACGCAGAGGTCCGTCCAGGGTAGATCTTAGCTTAAAGGGACATTCCTGAGTTTGCTGCATTGTAAGATGTTTCCGACTAATAAAAATACTTCTACGATTAAACTTACGTAGTAAATATATTTTCTTGTTTAGAATATCAGTGTCGGTATATTCAATGTGTTTCTGGTCGTCTTAATATTTGTAAGAAGCCCAAACTGGATTTTGTCTTGAAATAATTTCGTACGGTACGAAAAAATTATATTTTAGGAACTAAAATGAAATTTACCTAGTACAACTATTAGAACGATCAGAAACACATTTAATATACAGCCACTAATATTTTATGCAGAAAAATATATTTGATATGTAATTACAATCGTTAAAACGTTTCTGTTAGTCGATAACATCTTAAAAATTGCAGAAAACTCAGGAATGTCCCTTTAACACTTGAACCTGTATATACCAACTGCCCATACAAAATAATAAACCTCCCATTCCCCCATGAATCGTGATAACGCTGATTACACACACCCACACCCACACATACACACCACACACACACACACCACACACACACACATATACCACCACACACACCCCCCCCCCCCCCCACACACACACACACCAAACGCCATCACTAGCCCCACCAAAAGTGAGATCTATCTCTGTCGGCAGAGCGCTCGCCTGGTGTGTTTTGGTGGGTCGAAACCATAAAGTGGACACATTCTCCAATTAGAACTGCTTTTCGTCTCAACCAGTTCCCAACGAATGATACAACAAAGGCAGCGGTATGCTACTAATGAAAAAATACAGCGGGTTTTCTCTGAAGACTACGTGTCAGAATTACTAAATATTTGATAGCCGATGATTAATTAATCAATCAATATGCTCTAGTGATGTCGTTAAACAAAATAAACTTTTAACTTTCACAGTCATTCATAACTTGATGCCATCACAACTGCCTTTTTCACTCGACTCTGTCTTGTGCAGAAATAAATAGCTTTCTACGTTAGATTTATCAAGCCAGTATTAGGAGTTGATTTGTCCCTAAATACATTGAAATGATGCATTATTTCTCCAGAGCAGCTGGCTTTAACCTTAACCAGCGTTTAGATGCATTTTCCTCACAGCTGGTGCTAACCAGTGTTCGAGCAACACAGTTTGTAATCAGTGGTGAAATTTAACACAAGGTTAAAGCTAACAGAAGTTCTTAACAGTCAAACCAAAGTATTTTCATGTTTAACATTGATGGAGTAATCAATGCTGTCGCGGCCTTGCCAAAAGCTCTGATGCATCTAGATACGATTCCTGTCCACGGCTTTGTCATCTTGATGCCTCTGGATGTCCCTGAATTGCATGTTGCGTATCCATTCACGACTTGTGAATAGGTTTTACCACGTCCACGAGCATGCAAATCCATTCACATTCAAACGTAATAAGCAGTTTACCATTATAAGCATGAGGGACACCGCAGTAGATGACGATGATGTTAAAATGTCTCTGTTTCTCGGACCGTGATTAATTTCCCCAGGGTCATGCTGGCGAGTTCAGTACTAGTCTCAGCTTTTGTTTTGCTTTGATTAAACAAATCGGATATCCATCGCACGGCTTCTGGTTTTTAAATGAATCGTCCCAACAGCCATTTGTGTGGAATTTATAAGCATACGAGCACTATTTAATAACATAAGGTTAATGCACAATTATATGTATTCAAGGTTTCCCTTTCCGGTTAGTGAGAACATGTTTGGTAATAGAAACATATGACTGATTGAAAATATTTTACCGGGTAAAGACTGAAACGGTCGGACGCAAGTTTGCAAACATGCAAGACACTTTTCTGTATGCATATAATATCATATACAATTTGTGACAATATTACACGATGATACATTTACACAATGATTTTAAAAGATAACAATAAAAGAAACTTAATATATACAAAACAATTACATATAGAAGAAAAACGATGAATAACGAATGATTTAACAAGAGCAATAAAACACTGAGAGCGTGTAACTACATACATTTATAATTTTTTTTTTTTTAACACCACCGGAACATTGATTACTGGCCCGTAACCAGCATGTCAAGTGTGTGTGTGTGTGTGTGTGTGTGTGTGTGTGTGTGTGTGCTTGTGCGTGATGGGGGGGGGGGGGGGGGCGACTGTATCAGACGGAACTAGTGTGGAGGGCGTAGCCCGTCGAGGTGAGCGCCGTAGACGCGAAACGTGTGACGGGCAGTATGGGGCCCCTCCCCCAGAGCAGTTTGGAATATTGACCCCTTTTTAGCGCTATCCTGGCGTGTTTTCGGCTTTTTTCAAAGGATTTTTAAAATCACGGTTTTTAGTTTCTTTAATAACATTAATCCCGTGAAATAAACTGCAGACATCGGAACCATTTATACTCCTTCCCACAAGGAAATTTACTACAAGTTATTTATTTCTGAACCGATTGTTTTCTAACTTGCACATGAAAATAGTTGTTTTGTTGTTTTGTTATATCTGAACTACCAAACCGAAATTATTTACAAAAACAAAAACCATTTTAAATCAACAAATGCCCCACGCTCTTTGGTTTGAGATTCACTTGAAATCTGTCATCTACATGTATAAATCTGAATTATGGGCTCTGTATTCCAAGTATTTGTTTTTTTAAAATGGCCATTTTACAAACCACAGTAGGTGTAAAATTTAACTCGAAAATTGCCGTCATCATTTCTATCCTGTTTCAAGTTCCATTACTCGAGCAAATAATGCAGATATGAATCTGACATTTTGTATAGGAATTCTATATAAAAGTTATAAATGTCTAATATACAGCACACTGGCAGTTTTCATTGGTCATATTGAATGCCTAGACACAACTGAAAAATCTTTAAAATTCAACTTTATTTTACAAAAAAACATTTATATTCATTAGACCTAAACGCATTTAACATTTTTCTAAATAATTCTTAAATATTACAAGTATGTGACATTCTGACCATTCAGCAGTAGTTTTAAATATAAAGTTAATTCAAATAAAAAAGGGTCCAGGACTTTGGAAGTTTAATAATTCATTACTTATAGATAAAGAATATTGTAAGGTGGTGAAGGAAACCATATCAAAAATAATACGGCAGTATGCCGTCCCTGTATATAATTATGAAATCTTAGATTCTATACCAAAAGATGAAATTCAGTTTTCCATAGATAGTCCACTTTTCTTGGAAACGTTATTGATGGAAATAAGAGGCAAAACTATATCATTTTCAGTTTTTAAGAAAATAATTCGTGATGACCTGGAAACAAAATTATGTGATGAAATTAAATTATTAGAAGATGAAAAGATGATTGATTTAGAGCATATTGAATCTAAAAAGTTTGAATTACAAGAACTAAGAAAACAAAAACTTAAAGGACATTATATATGTTGATTGAAGAGGGCGAAAAACCAACAAAATATTTTTGTAATTTAGAATCCAGAAACTACTTTAGTAAACTAATTTCAAAAATAAAACTAGAAAATGGAACAATAGTTAAAGATCAGGGAGAAATCCTAAAAGAAACTAAAGCTTTTTACCAAAACCTCTACTCAACTCCACCTGGACAAAATGATAATGATATTATGGAAACACTTGCAAATTATAATTTTAATATCCTGACAAACGAAGATCCAGAAAAATTAGAGGGGGAAATAATACACTCGGAAGTATTAACGTGTTTTAAAAATATGAAAAATGATAAGAGTCCTGGTTCGGATGGGTTTACTGCCGAATTTTTCAAATGTTTCTGGATAGATCTTGGTACTTTTATTGTTCAATCTATCAATTACTGTTATGCTAAGAAAGAAATGTCTAATGTTCAAAAATTAGGAATCATAACATGTATCCCGAACATTGGTGAAAACATTAGACTAATTTACGATGTTATACATTATACCGAAGAACAAGATATCCCTGGTTTAATATTATTAATCGATTTCGAAAAAGCTTTTGATTCAATATCTTGGTCATTTATCAATAAAGCCTTAGGCATTTTTAACTTCAAAACATCAATGAAAGCCTGGAATAAAACACTATATAGTAACTCGGCATCGAGAGTAATTCAGAATGGATTTCTTTCAGAGCCATTTAAACTAGAAAGGGGCTGTAGACAAGGTGATCCTTTGTCTCCTTATATATTTATTTTATGTGTTGAAATCCTCGCTATCATAGTAAAAAAACCTCCAATAATATAAAAGGTATCACTATAGATGGTGAAAAATATTTCTAGATTATTATGCACAAATATCTGGCCTAAAAATTAACTACACTAAATCAAAAGCTATTTGGATAGGTAGCAAGACATTTTTCAAATACGTTTACCATCATACTCGATGGAAACTAGAAACTAGAGCAGTACACAGTTTAACCTTCTCGGTATTAACTTTTCCACTAACTGAGATGAAATTATTGATTTAAATTATAATCCCAAGATTATCGAAATACAAAAATTAATGAAGCTATGGTCTATCAGAAAACTTACTGTTTTAGGAAGAATTACAGTCCTGAAAACGTTAATAGTTCCTAAACTAACATACCTACTGAAAACATTACCAAATCCAAGCGAACGTTTGCTAAAACATATAAATACATTATTTTTCCAATTTATCTGGAATAGCGGTCGTGAACAACTTAAAAGAAACTTAATAACACTATAAAAATGGTGGCATCAAAATGATAAACATAAATCATTTTATGACCGCTTTGAAAAGTTCGTGGATCCGACGGATATTTTTAAATAACCCAAAATGGACCATTTTGTACGAAGCTTCTACAAATATATCAACACGTGATTTAATTATATATGGCGACCATTTTCTATACTGTAAAAAAGTTCAATAAAAATACATTTTGGAGAGACACATTGGTTAGTTGGTTAAGGATACAAGAAAAACAAATTCCAGTAGATGATATTCTCCAAATCAATATCTGGTTTAACAGTAAAATATGTATAGATAAAAAGCCATTTATACTAAAACGATATATCTCAAAAGGTATTATCTTTATTAACGATTTGTTGAATGAACAAGGAGACTTTCTAACATATGAACAGTTCATAGAGAAATACAACATAATTACCTATTTTCTGGAATATGCTTCATTGGTCAGTGTTATAAAATCATTCATTTACAACCTAGATAATTTAAATGATGATGTTTTTATAGCATTACAAAATCCTGTTCTTCCATATAACTTAAAGGTTTTGTTCAAAGATCAGAAAGGTTGCAAAATATATATGATTTACTGAACGCTCAAACCACCATTCCCAAATCACAAAAAAATATTCTAAAGAAGGATATATCTATGATATATATGATTAGGAAAAATATTACATTCTTCCCTTTAGATCTGTCAAAAGCACAACATTATCTTGGTTTCAGTATAAAATTCTACACAGAATTCTTACAACTGACAAATTTCTAAATATGATTAATTATATTGATTCCAATGCATGCAGGTTTTGCAACAAATCACCTGAAACCATACAACACCTATTATTTGAATGTAGTTTAGTACATTCTCTATGGAAAGCAATAGAAGAATGGATAAGAAATGAAACTGGAATTAATATTACTCTAAGCAGAGACATAGTTATGTTAGGCATGATCAACAACGAAAAAGGTAATTTTGTAAATTGGCTGACTATCAACATAAAATCTTTTATTTACAGTATGAAAATACAAAAAAGAAATTTACATGTCAATGCCGCGAAAAATATTCAACAAAATAATTTTGAAATAGAAAAATATATTTATTACAAAAATTGCAACTATGAAGCATTTCATAAGCAATGGACATCCTATAAAACACTCTTTGAAAAAATGTTTTAATTAAAAATAATGCTTTGAAAGTTCACTTGGAAATAGAGTACTAATTAAAATGTCATTCTCTAATACTCTCTCAATATCCCCACAACTTCTTTACACTTATCTACTGATGTTGCACTCTCTCTCTCTCTCTCTCTCTCTCTCTCTCTCTCTCTCTCTCTCTCTCTCTCTCTCTCTCTCTCTCTCTCTCTCTCTCTCCGTCTTATAAATATCACAGAAAACATTAATATATTTAAATAGCATATTTTGTTTAAATATGTACTTTGTAAGGCAGTGACCACGGCTCCCCAAACTGTTCACTGTCTATGTTCTGGGGGGCAATACATCTTTAAAAAAAACACTAAGAAAAACTAAAAAATTCTTAAATATTACAAGTATGTGATGATTAATTATGGAACAACATCCTGAGTTTGTGGCATTGTAAAATGTTTCCGACTAATAAAATATTTCTACGATTAAGCTTACATATTAAATATATTTTCTTGTTTAGAATATCAGTGTCTGTATATTCAATGTGTTTCTGGTCGTCTTAATATTTGTAAGAAGCCCAAACTGGATTTTGTCTTCAAATAATTTCGTACGTACGAAAAAATGTGTTTTAGGAATTTAACGTAGTACAAATATTAGAACGATCAGAAACACGTTTAATATACAGCCACTAATATTTTATGCAGAAAAGTATATTTGATACATAATTACAATCGTTAAAAAGTCTCTGTTAGTCGATAACATCTTAAAATTTGAGGCAAACTCAGGAATGTCCCTTTAAAGGTAGACTAAATTCCAACACGAGCCTTATGTGTTGGAAAGATGCATACCCGGACCACCAACACATACTGACACTTTAAAGGGAGGGTCAACTCAAACAAGAGCCTTATGTGTTGGAAAGATGCATACCGGACCACCAACACATACTGACACTTTAAAGGGAGGGTCAACTCAAACAAGAGCCTTATGTGTTGGAAAGATGCATACCCGGACCACCAACACATACTGACACTTTAAAGGGAGGGTCAACTCAAACAAGAGCCTTATGTGTTGGAAAGATGCATACCGGACCACCAACACATACTGACACTTTAAAGGGAGGGTCAACTCAAACAAGAGCCTTATGTGTTGGAAAGATGCATACCGGACCACCAACACATACTGACACTTTAAAGGGAGGGTCAACTCAAACAAGAGCCTTATGTGTTGGAAAGATGCATACCCGGACCACCAACACATACTGACACTTTAAAGGGAGGGTCAACTCAAACAAGAGCCTTATGTGTTGGAAAGATGCATACCGGACCACCAACACATACTGACACTTTAAAGGGAGGGTCAACTCAAACAAGAGCCTTATGTGTTGGAAAGATGCATACCCGGACCACCAACACATACTGACACTTTAAAGGGAGGGTCAACTCAAACAAGAGCCTTATGTGTTGGAAAGATGCATACCGGACCACCAACACATACTGACACTTTAAAGGGAGGGTCAACTCAAACAAGAGCCTTATGTGTTGGAAAGATGCATACCCGGACCACCAACACATACTGACACTTTAACAAATGAAAAACGCGTAATTTTAGAATTAATAAAAAAAACCATGATTATTCCTGCTAACTGGGGGCAGCCATTTTGTTTCGTTTTTGTGACATCCGGTGGTATAGCTTGGGGCGAAGTGACGTCAGCTCAGGTCCAACTTCTCTATTATGCACAGTGTAAACAAACGCTCTAATTTACGACAAGGCACTTCGCTTTCATCAACCTGACTTGTAAAACAACATAAATGACTTGATAGTATAATAAACTATTTAACTAAATATATTTCAGTTTGCATCAATATAACGAAATGGAGTTATAGTATTTTTTCTTTTAAATAATCCAGAGAAAAAATGCATATTATTAGGCCTATTGGTAGGATACGTTCGAGCAAAAACGACCACTCACGATACCCAAGTGATAATTTTCTTTTCTTTAGGACTACGTAATTGGTCAGTTTTGTAATTTTAGAAAGTCTACTTAATCAAGGGTTTTACAGAATTACTTACAATAATAAAGCAAAACGGCTGGTAAAGTCCATTACGATTTGAGGTTATCACACAATACCCTGTGATCTTAATAAAAGAGGCACGTCTTTTTAGTGTGTCTAGACAGTGTCTAGGGACCGTCTAAATATACACCTGCCAATCAAGAACCACAGGTACAGGCCACGGGAAAAAAAAGAGACCAATTAACCAAGAAAACACTCCGACTATTATTTCAGTACGTGGGTTAATTTAAATACAAAATATAATACAGTTATTTCAACACTTTGACAATGGTGGTTTATTTTGTATTGACAAATAAACCACATATACACGTTGCTGTGTTACTGGGATTGATATTATTACAGAACATTGCGATGCATCCGCAAAAATCAGGTATGTTTTGTTTCTTCAGTTACTGACGTGACATGTTAGGTATTACGTAACCATCAGCTCGCCAGAGGGTGTATTCACTGGGATGGTACAAAATGGCTGCGCCCGTTATATATAATAGCCGTCACATTTAACCGTTTTATTAATTAACTATACGATTATACTTGTTTATATTAAGCAATAATGTGCATTATGTATCGCTGAATATGCATACCAGTCCAAAAGCCTTGCTTTAGCATTCCTTTAAACTTCCAAAAAGTTATCTCTTTTTATAGCTGATGGTTAGTAGTTAATGTGTACCAAATTACGAAGTCGTTAAGGAAATTTATTTTGTAATTATGCATGGTTTTAGCACTGACCAAGCACTGAAGTAGACTTGACAGAGAAACAAACAAACAATAAATACATGTGTGTAATACTGAATGTACACCAATGTTTTTGGAGGTCTAAAAAATGGTTGCTTATAGCATAAAATGGCATTTTAAGATTCTTCACTTCTAAGTATCCAGTGTAACAATCTACTAAACGCTACTAGTTTAATGTTTCTGTGTACATTATGTCCTGAGATAACGGGACTTGAAATAATATAGCACGGACATTTCTCAAAACCTGCGTAGTCCAATATCAACATCGTATTTCTGCACAAGGCAGTGTCAAAAGGAAGTCGTCATTGCTTCCATGATCCACAATCCACTACCAGGTGCTTGTCCTTAGAAGGACTTAAAAATCAGCTATAGCTGCAGCTGACGTTTCCATATTCTCTCCAGTCCATGATTGCTTCTCGTTTATTTCTTATTTTGGTATTGTTGCTGCAAATATACGGTAGAAATGTTATATGTACTGACATAAACATATATATATATATATATATATATATATATATATATATATATATATATATATATATATATATATATATATATGTGTGTGTGTGTGTGTGTGTATGTGTATGTGTATGTTTATGTGTATATCTATCTATCTATCTATCTATCTATCTATCTATATATATATATATATGGTATCGCCAAGACAAATAAAACAGTGGTGGTATAACAGCCAGTGAAATTCAATGTGCCATTTCTGGAGTTGCGTCCTCTTTGCTGGTAGTTGGCGCAGCAATCGTTAAAATTAAGGTGATCCATATTGCCCTGGGCCCCAGTTTACGAAGCATAATGTAGCTGTGTACTTAAGGTGATCTTAGCGCTAAGATCGCTTCGTAAAACGGGGCCCTGTTCCATTAGACCTAGTGAAGTCAAAACTACGAAATTTTACAATTGTTTTTGGCATGGAAATACCTCTTACTGTTATACAGATAGCCACATAAAATACTGATATAAGACAAAAACGTTTGTCATAATCATGTTTATTTAATGTACCAACCAACGTAGCAGTACTGCAATATGCATTACAACAAAAAAAAAACCCCAAAAAAACCCCGATGCGTAAACGTTTAGGCATCATATTTGGATTAATCAATAAAACAAGTCTAACTGTAGTTTTGATGTCACATTTGACAAAAGGTAAAATAAAAAACCGCACGTATTTTGACAAATAAATGTAAACATAAGGGAAATAATTTGTTTTGCATATGGTTTCTGAGAAACCAATTTGTTATCAGTGTATGGTTTTAATTATATTTCAGAAGAAAAACCCACGAACATGTATCAGCTGTCAGGTGGAGATAAACGATGTACAGTAATGCCATGTTTTATGTCGACAAAGAGCTAGTCACTTTAATACGTAGGTTTTATTTTGTGTGTATAAATACACGGATTGTTATCGAAAACGTTAACTACGTAATTGACCTCATGTGATAATAGGACCGCTGAAAGATAAGGATGGATCCACGTGAATTGTTTGTAACGAAACTCTCTGCACATGTCTACACTTTGTTCGATGTTTAATCTACCCCATGCAATATATATATATATATATTTAAAATTCTTCCATCATGCCATGTAACAATTGCTTTCTTTCTTCCAAGGAGATAAATCTATCTTATCGGCGATCTGTGGTTCAAAATGTCGGCGTTTGCTACCGAAAGATAAAGCATTTACAGATATGGAGCTGAGAATGAGTTCTTGTTACAACTCTCCAAACGGACCCGTGTGACATTAAAATGAATTACTTCCATTTTATAACATTAATGGCAGACGTATTAACGATTTCACAGCTTTCTTAAAGGTCAGGTGTTCCTAACAAGTCACATGACCCATATGATCAAGCCAATTTATGATGATGGTTTTATAGCATTACAAAATCCTGTTTCTCCCATATAAGTTAAAGGTTTTGTGCAAACAAACAAACATGATGGAATGAAATAAGGTTTTACGTAAATAGTACCCAACCAAACCCAAAATTAGCCGTGTTATTGATATTCTGTTCCACATTACTGACACTAAATCTTACATAATGTAGATCCGTGTATGTTGTACAGAGTGCAGACATTACTATTCTAGTAGTGAAAATAACGTCTACGATACCACGTGGCTCCTATTTTATGTTTGTGTGTGTATGTGTTGTAAGTTTGTTTGTTTGTTTGTTTGTGTGTGGTGTGTGTGTGTGTGTGTTTGTGGTGTGTGTGTGTGTGTATTTGTGGTGTGCGTGCGTGCGTTTGTGTGTGTGTTTGTGGTGTGTGTGTTTGTGGTGTGTGTGTTTGTGTGTGTATGTATGTGTGTAGTGTGTGTGTGTGTTTGCGTTTGTGTGTGTGTGTATGTGTGTGTGTGTGTGTGTTTGTGTGTGGTGTGGTGTGTGTTTGCGTTTGTGTGTATGTGTGTGTTTTTGTGTGTGTCTGTGTGTGTGTATGTGAGTGTGTGTGGTGGTGTGTGCGTGTGCTGTGGTGTGTGTGTGTGTGCGTGTATGTGTGTGTGTATGTGTGTGTGTCTGTGTGTGTATCAATATCAAACCTTAAAGGGACATTCCTGAGTTTGCTGCAATTTTTAAGATGTTATCGACTAACAAATACTTTTTAGCGACTGTAATTAGATATCAATATATTTTTCTGCATAAAATATTAGTGACTGTATATTAAACGTGTTTCTGATCGTGCTAATATTTGTACTACGTTAAATTTCATTTTATTTCTTAAAATATTTTTTTTTCGTACGTACGAAATTATTTGAAGACAACATCTAGTTTGGGCTTCTTACAAATATTAAGACGACCAGAGACACATTGAATACACAGACACGGATATTCTAAACAAGAATATATATATGTAAGTTTAATCGTAGAAATATTTTATTAGTCGGAAACATCTTCCAAGGCAGTAAAGTCAGGAATGTCCCTTTAATAGTTACAATGTCGGTACATGTATTTTGGATCAGCGTGTTGACAGTGCCAGTTTCCAGCCCCAAAACAACAAAAACAAATGACCTAACAGAAATTCGAACACGTACCAGACCATATAAAATAACAAAGCAAAACATAATCTAAGGCTAAATGACACTATGGCAATTTGCAATGAGTTATTAGAGTGTGGAGCCTGTACTGGCACTCACGCTCCCGTAAAATGGGGACGATTCCCACTATAAAGCTGGCAATACATAGCCTGCACTACACTGATCATGACCAATACCATCACCAATCCAACGCTGAATTTACACAGCAGCTTTTGAAGCGGTCGATAATCTGAGCCAGAGATGAGTGTTTAACTTTTTGACCATGGCCGCTGGTTGATAGATTGACCAATCTGAACCGCTCATCGTGCTCTCTCCATTACAAACCCAGTAATCTGAAATCTGCGTTTCTAATGATAAATATATGCTGTGTCATCCTAGTTGCCTTGGATGAGAATTTGGGAATGTTGACATGCATGAATGTACTACGAAGGTATCCGACCGTTTTTCGGCTGGGCATAATGTAACTTTGATGGAAGAAGAACAACAATAATACCAAAACCAAAACTTGAACATCATTTACAAGACTCGTTTTCGTCTACACGTTTAAGGCACATATAGACTGGATTGAGTGCTCCCCTAACTTAGATTATGGCGAACCACTTAAAACATTACCATTTTGATACCATATATATTCACATGCTAAAGAGAGCTAAAATGTCTCTTCTTTAACTAGTCTCAGAGGAGTGATAGTAACGAGATTGATAACTCCTTTTAAAAGGCGGAGTCTGGTTTATGCAGCAGTAAGATACTTGATCAATGTTCTAATTGAAATGTCTGATACCAAGGGAAATTAGTTTTTTATTTTCTAGCAAGAGCTTGGGCGGAACCTAGCCCAGTGGTAAAGCGCACGCCTGATAAGCGGTCGGTCTAGGATCGATCCCCGTCGGTGGGTCCATTGGGCTATTTCTCGCCCCCAGCCTGTGCACCACGACTGGTATATCAAAGACCGTGTTATGTGCTATCCCGTCTGTGGGATGGTGCATATAAAATATCCCTTGTACTAACGAAAACATGTAGCGAGTTTCCTCTCTATGACTGTGTTAAAATGACCAAATGTTTGACATCCAATAGCTGATGCTTAATAAAAATCAATGTGGTGTCGTTAAACAAAACAAAACTTCTTTTTTTTCTAGCAAGAGCATTCTACAACGCTCCGGAAGCTATAGATACTGTTCGGAGCATTCTACAACGCTCCGGAAGCTATAGATACTGTTTGGAGAATCTAAAAATTGTTTCTTGGATAGCTTTTCGAAAGTGTGTCACTGTATACTGATGGTGTCTAGCAGAACTTGTTTCTAATCCATATTAACCAGTTTTCATTCTGTTTGATGCTAGTTGAAAACGCTACTCCCCTATGATGTAACACTCAGACGATCCTAGAGAAAAATAAGTTACTATGAAGCCACAGTTCATGGTACACAAACTGACATTGCGAACGGTCACATGGGCAGAGCATTAACGCGAATACATTGTTCATACTAGAGAGACGTCTAGCCCATGGGCACAAACGCTCCATTATTCTCATAGTTAACCGAGTTAATCGAATGACGTTGTTGCTTCTAGAATTCCAATGATGGCGATTTACTTGTTTTCTTTCTTGTTAAAAATATCGCTTTCCCTAATTTATCATGTCTCAATGAACATTATAATGAGATGTTGATCATTAAGCTGAAACAGGCGAATGGCATTTCATAATGTTTTAGTACGGATGACTGAGATACCTCGCACACCGTTGGAATAACTGATTTTTATTTCTTGATATTGAGCTATACGAACATAGAGAGCCTGTTGTTCTTATTAAGATTTTTTACACGCATGCAATTAAAAAACAACAACAACAACAACAGCAAAAATTCCACAAAAAAACGGGCTTTGTAAATTCACCCCAATGTTTATTGATTAAATTCGGATTATTTAGCTTACTTATAGGTATCAGTATGTTTTTAAAAAACAAACAAATGGTTTAATGTTTAAAGGGACATTCCTGAGTTTGCTGCAATTTTAAAGATATTATCGACTAACAAATACTTTTTAGCGACTGTAATTACATATCAATATATTTTTCTGCATAAAATATTAGTGACTGTATATTAAACGTGTTTCTGATCATACTAATATTTGTACTACGTTAAATTTCATTTTATTTCTTAAAATCTAGTTTGGGCTTCTTACAAATATTAAGACGACCAGAGACACATTGAATATACAGACACGGATATTCTAAACAAGAATATATATTTGATATGTAAGTTTAATCGTAGAAATATTTTATTAGTCGGAAACATCTTACAAGGTAGTAAAGTCAGGAATGTCCCTTTAACGTTTCTATATTAATCACATTTTCAGTGAGAAGTTTTAAAGATTGATTTCTAATACTTTTATTTACCATATGCTTATATATAATGTTTTTATTACATCTATGTCGGGCCATCTGTATACATTGATTCTATTTCATGTGCATAGAACCGATTTCTCATAAGATAACACAGTCATTATACCAAGACCGCATCCCTGTTATGTTATGTTAGGCTCAGTCTACCAACTGCCAGCAGAACGTTGGCCAACTTTCTGCTCTCACGACTTTACCACTGTCCAGTTGCTTTTACAGTTCGATTCTCGTCGTATAACCCATTAGTTGTTAATATGAGCGCACCCATCGTAAGTCAGGTGTTGGGGGAAATTACAACGCAACCGTCGAGTTTCCCAACATTCTGCTGGCAGTTGGTAGTCTTAGACTAGCATTACATTTCCACTGTAGCCATGCTCATATTTTGTTTTTCGCTCGCATTTCTGTTTTACTTATTACATGTGACACTTTTGGTCACACATATCGATTGATCTCTTCTTACATTACTGAACAGACCAAAGCTTTGCTATTTTGAGTTAAAGAAATAAATGTATATCGTTGTCACATTAGAACAATGGTATTTTTAGACAACATCACACTGCACGTAACGAGCTACAGTAACATAACTGACACAAAACAAAAAGAGAAGAGAAATCTCTCATCTCGTAGTCCAGTTGAGAAAAATAACTTTATTGTCATTGTATGTGTTGCGAAAACATTCCCCAGGGTTTGATCATTTAAAAGTCATTTTAACTCGTGCGTACTGGTCTTGACAGATATCCAGCTACCAAAGAAACCAAACCGCGTTAAACCCCCAAGGTATTCGTATACATAGTTATTCCGCACTGCATTCTAGGTCTTCCGCCCACACACTCTGAAAATATCTGCTTTTGAGTGTGAAACAAACGTAAGTCAAACAATAGATGAATTACATATATATCAGTAAGAAAATGTCAGGGTTAAATGATTAAGACCTCATGCAGTAAACAACAATACGATAGATGACTGTAAAGAAATTTAGGACAGTGATTTAAGTGCGTTTTTAATAGTTTCAGTGGAGATTCTGTTGGTTTTTGTATTATGTTATTCAGTCGGTTAAGAATGAAACAACAGAATGTTACCAAATTCGCCAGTCATTGGGAAGACGGTTTTTAAGTGAGCTTAATAAATGTAGACATCACTAAACTCTCATATCTTTGCGATATCGCAGTGCAATGCAAAAAGAATTGCAAAGAGGATGCTTTGTTATCTAGCAGATCTTAAGAGATCTTTGTGAATAAAGCCCCTTAACGTTATACATCCATTTTATGTTTTATTTTTGATGAGTAGTAAAAATTAAATAGCAATAGCTCTGGCCAAATACTGCTATTTAGCTCTTGATGTCAGAACACCTAGTGAAATATCTTAAAATATCAGTGAAATAAAAGTGTTATCAGTCACTCAGTGACGATAACACATTTTAGAGTGAAAATTTCACTATTTTACTCTAAAATGTGTTATCGTCACTGTAGAAAGTGTTATCTTCACTGTAAGAAATCCGGAACAATTTTGCTGCTGGCATTTTAAAAATAAAGGTAAATTGCCAAACGTTATATAATAAATAGAACATTTCATGTTTTTTGTCAAATATGATTTATATCTCTTCTCGTGAAGTTTGCAGTCATGTCACACTCGTCGCGCAAAACCATGAAATATCCTCTATATCTTAATAATAATAATTGTCTGACAGCGTGACAACCATAACTGTTAGTTAACAGTTTTATCTCGTATATATTATCAACTTATCGCAAAACGTTTACCTTTTGTGTTGCCCGTCTCTTTGGTAATAAAATAAATGATGTTAGTTATGTTATTTTATTTTCCATTTCATAAAATTAAAGCAAACAAGACAACAAACAAACAAACAACAACGATGGCTGTGTTGCATGCCGTTGTATGCATTATGCTGTGTGGGTAAGGTATATGTAAAAGATCCTTTACTGCTAGTCTGTAAAAGTGACTTATGTGATGGTGATGACAATGGGTTTCTTAAAACCATGTCAAAATAATCATGTTGGCTGCAATAAAACATCAACAAAAAAACCAAAACCAAAAACAACAACAAACAAACAAACAAACAAAAAGAAAAACAAAAGAAAAGAAAAAAAAAATAGAAAGAAAGAAAAAAAGAAAGAAAAGGAGATGAAAAAATGCTCAAAGAAATTGAATATCAAACAACGATAGAAGGATACCAATGATGTGAAGTACATGTAATGGCATCACCTTTAGGTCCCTATCATTTTAAATTATCTGCGCAAATCTTAACTTATTATATATCAAACACGTTAAAGGTTAGTTAAATCAATGCACAATGATTTGGCCTATATTCAGCGCACAGATTTTGACACTAGCACCCGTTTACCAGCCTATCGCATTCGTTTTAATAATTAGGCGCGAAGACCGCACTACTAAACCCTGGCTTCAGCTGAACGTAAGAATATTGTACTACAGATATATTTGCACCCAACAAATTGTTTAAACGGATATCCTTAAATATGAAGTGCATGTCTGTCATATGTTTTGTTTTATTACATAATTATGTACTTTTTAAATTTTAATGTAAAGAATAATTTTCATATATGTACTTACCTTTGTTTGACAACCAATAGCTGTGATATGTTTTCTTACTGGGGTATGGTTAAACATCAATTGAATACCTAGCATTTGGCAAATATCGCTGCTGTAATACGGTACTAAATAATTGTAAAACTGCTTTGCACATGTGTTATAATTAGCTGAACAAACGTGTTTAGTGTTTTCCTTAGACATTTGGCAATGCATGGTAGATTAAACACTTTGTGGGCATTTTAAAACATTTTCAGGGCACGTTTGTTTCATTAAAGACAAAAGAAATTAATTGAAATAAAAATAAATGTAACCAAAGTGTTTGTTTTAATAAAAGCATGGCAAAGTATATAACAGGGATATTTTAAAAATTAATTAATA
Organism: Gigantopelta aegis; assembly: GCF_016097555.1. Taxonomy (NCBI): domain Eukaryota; kingdom Metazoa; phylum Mollusca; class Gastropoda; order Neomphalida; family Peltospiridae; genus Gigantopelta; species Gigantopelta aegis. The sequence goes on from NC_054702.1 coordinate 92,092,628, forward strand.
ATACATTTTCTGAGTGTTTTATAAAGGCAATTCAAGAAATAATTATTGAGAAATGCTTGCTTAATCTCAGAGCAGCATGCCGTTGATTAAGGCAAGATGGTGCTGGACTATTGAGGCATGGTACCGTACCATGCTAAAACAAGCTATGAAAAACACGATTTTTTATCAATAATTTTTACTTCATCCAACAATGAAAAACAAATCTACATAACTGATACAATAAAAATGGATACATGTTTAGAATTGGCCGATCCCGGATCACTGACCGAAGACACGTAACTATTGATCCAAGGTATTTAGTGTTTTCAAATATAGAAACACACAGACGTCATAGTATCAAAGTACATAGTTGCAATTTGCATCTTATGAAGCAATCAATGAATAAGAAGCTATTCCAACAATAAAAATATAGATTTAGAAGTCTGCAGATTTCTGTAAGATGTTTGAAGCACTGGCTAGAAGATAAGATCGTCCAGACTTCTTTTGCATCTTAAAATAGCTTTGGTGATTTCTATTATTATGTTTTTAAATAATAATTTAATTTTTATTTTAATGAAATATCCGTGAGACTGGGTATGCAAACAAACGATAGGTAGCTACGTGGCAGTCCAGTGCTCATTTGTGTGCTACAAAAACCATTAGAGAACATTAGAGTGTTAACCTAACTTTTGTAAGTGAATTACTGTTGTAGAATGGTGGAACGCGCATGACATTATGCAAAATAAAAGTGTTAAGTGAGATCCTAACCATCAAAGGATAACACCATTGCTTCTGTTTATAAAATGTACATATTCCTCTAACTTGCTTTTCCCCTACTTGTACCTTGCCAATATCTGTTGTTTTTATTTAGTCACTCAATTAACAATTTCAGTGAAATATTAATGTTCAGGAAATTGGGGTAGGGTTACAAAATTAGCAATTATAGAAATAAACGAGCAGCAAAACTGTATGTATAGGATATAAATAATAATTGAAAGTACAAATGAGCTTCTGTTGAAAGAACCTTCAAAGATAATATTTGAGGTTCTGAATAAAAAATTTACATGAAATATCTGCTGAAAATTAAATCTGTGCGAATTGTATTTTGTAACGTTATAAAAAAGTGTTATGTGAGACACTAAAAGAGTTTAATATTGTTAACATATCAGAATTGTCTCACCTATTAACTCCCTATCCTCCATGTTTTGTTATTTTAATTGCCTTGATGGATGTTTTACAAGGCTTTTTTTTATTTTTTTTTATACAGTCACTGCTTTAGCAACTTCATAAAAACAAACTCCTGTGAAAATGGGGGTGGGGGTGAGGTTCAAAACAGTTACACACACAATGCTGAAGGTCCTGCAGTGCGTTCATAATTTTTGTTTTACTACACCACAAGAGTACATTGATGTATTAATCATCGGCTATTGGATGTCAAACATTTGGTAATTCTGACATAGTCCCCTGCGCGTGCTGTAACCTCACCGTGGTGCAGGGGTGTAACATTCTCTTTGAGAATGGCCAATACAGCACAAATTGAAGTTTAGAGTAGAATTCAGTATCCGTAAAATTCTGTGATATTTGTATTTGTATTTTTGCACAGTTCTTTACACTGTTTTTGTTTAAATATCTAATTTTTATATTGATGATGATCATCACTTTATTTATTTGCATTACCATAGTTTGACACCCAATAGCCGATGTATTTTTCGTGCTGGGGTGTCGTTAAACATTCATTCATTCATTCATTCATTCTGACATAGTCTTATAGAGGACATCTGCCACATTTGTCCATCAGTAGCAAGGAATCTTTTATATGTACCATCCCAGAAACAGAATAGCACATAAACCAGTGGTGGTTCTCTGGCTGGAACGAGATATAATCCAATGGGCCCATCGACTGGGATCGATCCTAGACCGACCGCGCATCAGGCTAGGCATTTACCACTGTGCTACATCCCCCTGCCTTAACAGAAATCACCATGGACTAATGAGGTTTGTGCTAATTTGTACACCAGGACACACAGTTTCCAATGGTTTAACTTCGTGTATGTAACATGTCGGTCGGCGTGATTTCACCAATAGAGACATTATCGTGATTATTTTTCAATAGCGTGTAATACATCTGTCTCCGGGGGATTGGTGTTAATCCCTTTAACATTTCACGTGAAACTTCACACATGAATCAACAAAGACTGGGTCAATGAATCATTCCTTTCACTTTGATACATTTCTAACAGATCTGTTTCAGTGTCAACAGATTGTGCATGGACACATCTCGTGTAGTGTTCAGTGTTAAAAGTGGTATTAAGCAATTTATTAAAAAAACGACTGATGGTCAAAATCTTCATGTAGGCCTATCTGACAAGCTGGAGTGTTTAGTGTTATAAAGTGTTATTGACTAATGCTCTTTTATGGGGGAAAAAGTCCAGGTCTTAATGTACATGATCTGAAATCGGGGAGCATAAAACCTTTGGATTTCAAACTCTGACATATTCAAGATTGTTTGTCGTTTTTGTGGGCTTTTTTCATGCCTTTGATTTCAACTTTCACACCGCTTCCTGTCCAGCGGCATTCCCTGTCTCCTCCTTAATACCCACTGAAGCCGGTGCGCTCTGAGCTTAATCGAACCAGTTCTCAGATTTCAGTTTTCGCCTTGGTCATTAAGAGGCACTTGTAACCACCCACTACCTTCAATCATTATTGCCACGAGGCAGGTCAAGAAAGTCACATCATGTCAGTGCAGGGACGTTCAGGACGGATGCTTATAAAACTAGAGTCTAGACTCAAAAGTTCCAGAAAGGAGCTACCTTTCGATTAACTAAGTCAAATTAACACAATTATTTAGCCAGATAATGCACACATGGGAGACAATGATACACTTTATTAATATCGTTAAGTTATTTCTTTATAGTGTCTATTTTGTTATGTGTACTTTTAGCAATTTTTGTCTTTTGTGAGTTTTTTTGTGAGTTTTTGAAAAGGAGATTTAAATAATAAAGCTAAATCTATCGGGTGGTAATAGTGGTGATAACAATTCTCATTAAATGTTTATGTGTAGCATATAAAATATAAATGTTGAAAGCAGAATAACTTTGAATTTAAAATTCGAAGATACTCGCATATCATGCTGCCATCGTGTTCCTTCATAACCTTTAGGAACTTAGCAAAATTTAACAAGTGCACTAAACGCAACTGGCAAAAGGGATGCAAGGTTTATTTATTGGAATAGAGTCGAACTTTTAATGACACCACACGTATGCAAGTTGTAAGCGTTATCAAGACGTCAAAGTTCCAAGGCGCTATTAAAGACAACTTCAAGTCTAGACGATTTAGAAAGTTATTTCTTTAATGGCCTTTATCTGAATTATTCGGTAATGAAAGGAAATGAAGCTTAAATTAGTTTAATCGACATCTCAGCACACTTAAAATTTAAGAACAAAGATTCAAGTGGAAGGATTCGAAGTTACTGCACCGACTCGCATAGCATTTGCCATACCACGGCTATTGTTTTGGTGTCGAACGTGTGGTTACTACTACCCTCCCACAAACATCCATTTTTAATATGCACTTTCATAGTTAGGACGACAGTACACACAACGGCCTTTGTCTACCAGTCGTGGGGCATTGGTTGGAACGGAAAAGATACTTTATCGAAGACAATGTTTCCTACGATCCATCATATCTTAAACGAGAACTATTCACAGACTGGTGGCAAGGTAATATATAGAGAAGGTAAAACAAAAATCAAAGGTTCAGTGTTTAAGATTTAAAAAAATATATACATGCTGTCTAAATAACGAGTGTTTTAAGTCATTAGTTTGGTCCTATATAATACTTCTTTAAGAAAACTATATATAATGCATAACTAAGCAAAAGGTCATCCACATAAAACGAACAATGAATATCATGTTTGAAACGTGTTTGTGTTAAACGTATCATTTCAATGAACTGAATAACATTATGAGGAAAAAAAATAGTTCCTAAGTAGCTTGACCTTTAAGATTTGACAGACTGTCAACCATATCAGCTAATCACTCTGAAAATGTGCACTTACAATAATCTAGCTTTAGCTATCAGTGTAAGATACTAGAGAAAACTTCTAATTTACTGCGCCTCTTTTTAACTCTTTGAATAAACATGTAGCATATTCTTACGAAAAACGTTTAATCTGAATGTCAGTTTAAAGGTCAAACGTTATTTGCAATCTTTAAATAATTCACCCAGATGTGACACTGTCTGATACTCAATAGTGACTGTACATTTTGAAGCTAGGAAATACGTGTACTTATATTAATATAGTAAGGCTAAACCCTTTCCGTTGATAGACAATAGTGACTGTACATTTTTAGGCTAGGACATACCTGCACCTATACTAGTATAGTCAAGCTAAACCCTTTCCGTTGATAGACAATAGTGAACGTACATTTTGAGGCTAGGACATACCTGCACCTATACTAGTATAGTCAAGCTAAACCCTTTCCGTTGATAGACAATAGTGACTGTACTTTTGAGGCTAGGACATATCTGCACCTATACTAGTATAGTCAGGCTAAACCCTTTCCGTTGATAGACAATAGTGACTGTACATTTTGAGGCTTGGATATGTGATAGACAATAGTGACTGTACATTTTTAGGCTAGGACATACCTGCACCTATACTAGTATAGTCAAGCTAAACCCTTTCCGTTGATAGACACTAGTGACTGTACATTTTGAGGCTTGGATATGTGATAGACAATAGTGATTGTACATTTTGAGGCTAGGACATACCTGCACCTATACTAGTATAGTCAAGCTAAACCCTTTCCGTTGATAGACAATAGTGACTGTACATTTTGAGGTTAGGATATACGTGTACCTATACTAGTATAGTCCGGCTAAACCTTTCCGTTGATAGACAACAGTGAACGTACATTTTGAGGTTAGGGCAGTCAATATATACTACTCAAAACAAGTTACGGGTCATTAGTTTATTGTACTGTACATTTACTATTACAGAATACAAATGTTGTGTAAAGTGTATTTCTGTTACACAACGTATTGGTATACATGAATCAAGAAAAAAATTGTTTAAAAGACGGTTTAGTATTTGATAGAACTCGTTAACAATGAACAGGTTGAAAAACAAAATTCACAGAAGAGAGGTCAATATCAGTAATGAGTAAAACCACCTCTTGCTCGAAGACATTCAGTACAACGACGTCGCATGCTGCTGACCAACCTCTGGAAGAAGGGCTGTGGGATTGCTTGCCATTCTGCTTGGAGGTTCTGTGCCAATTCTTGGAGATTGTTAGCGGAGGCATAATTGTCACGCAGTCTTCTTCCCAACTCGTCCCAAGCATCTCTATTAGTGCCAAGTCAGGGGAATATGCCGGCCAATCCATACGTATGACCCCTTGCTGCTGTAAGAACTCCGTTGCCACCCTGGCTGTATGCGGCCGCGCATTGTCACCCTGTAGGACGGAGTTTGGGCCTATGGTTCCAAGTGCAGGGATTACCAAAGGACGAAGAATTTCATCTCTGTATCGAACACCAGTTAGATTTCCCATCACAACGTAAAGGGGAGTCCTATGGTGAAAATAATTCATTACGCTACTACCCCCATATCTGTGACATTGTCGAACCTTTCACCTGGTCGGCGATAGACTCTTATCCTGGCATCATTGAACTGTAATGTAAACCGTGACTCATCAGTAAAAAGAACCCTATTCCACTGTTGATGTGTCCAGCGACGATGACGTGTACACCACTCGCGACGTACGGTTCGATGGCGTGGCAGAAGGGGTGGGCGAACTGCTTGTCGTCGACTGCGCAAGTTTTGTTGTCTTAGACGGTTACGAATGCTTTGATCTGACACTTGGGTAACAGTAGCAGTTCGAAGATTATCTCTTAATCTTCTTGCGTGGCAGTACATTGTCGTAGGGCCTTATTGACAACGTACCGATCTTGTCGATTTGTTGTTGATCTTGGCCGGCCAGAACGGGGACGTGTTTATAGAGAATGTGTGGCTTGAAAACGCTGTTATAACCGCCCAATGACACTTTGGCTAACATTAAGTCTTTGTGCAACATTTCTTTGCGAATGTCCAACTTGAAGCCAGGCGAGAGCCCTACCCCTATCTTCTAATGACATATTCCTGCGAGGGATACCGATTTTTAAACGTGTACCAAGCTAACGTGTTAACTGTATGTCGACTGAAAACTATGCACGTGCAATGACATTTGCACGTGTGTTTCAGATTCAGTAAAATTAACCTTCTATACAAAGAGAATAGCTTCATGTAATCGATACAATGTACGGTAATTTTTCGCTATTTTGTTCATTTTTGCAAGACCATTGGTGCCCAAAATATTGGCATCGAATAGTGTTTGCGGCATTGGTTTATTAGTCACAGACATAGTGTATAATAATTTAACAGTGAAAATACTGTCGCTTTCATTATGATGGTATTATTGTAAAATACAATTGCACATGTAAGATATATACTGACCCTTAACTTGTTTATAATCCCTAAACTGTCGTCAAACTATGCATTTGATAGGCAGTAGTGAACATAAATTTTGAGGTTAGACAATTCCAACGTGTCCCTAAGCACTGCATTGACAGCCAGCAATGAACAAACATTTTGCGGTAGGTATTTGTTTTGCAGTTTTCCGGTAATGCAATTGTTTTAGGCCTTACTAGCCAGTGTAAATTATCTAGGGCTTTTACAGTTTACATTGTTTTAGACCTTACTAGCCAGTGTAAATTATCTAGGGCTTTTACAGTTTACATTGTTTTAACAGCGGGACGTAGCCCAGTGGCGGGTGTGTGATTTAGCTCAGTCAGATGAGTTCTCTCTTGAGGTGCTTGCGTCGTAGGATCGACCCAACTCGGTGGATCCATTCAACTGACAATTGGTCAAAGGCCGTGGTATATACGTTCCTGTCTGTGGGAATGTGCATATAAAATATCCCTTGCTGCATTAGAAAATATGAAGCAGGTATCCTCAGAATTATCAAATATTTGACATCGAGAAGCCGTTGAATAATTAATTAATGTGCTCTAGTGGTGCCGTTAAACAAAACAAACATTAGCTCAGTTTTTGAAAGCGCTTGCTTGATGCGCGGTCGGTCTAGGAACGATCCCCGTCGGTGGGCCAATTAGACTATTTCTCTTTCTAGCCAGTGCACCATGGATGGTATATCAAAGGCCGTGGTATGTGCTTATCTTGTCTGTGGGATGGTGCATATAAATGATCCCTTGCTACTAATGTAAAATATAGCAGGTTTCCTCTCTATATGCCAAAGACTTGGTCACTTCATGTCAAAATTACCATATTGTTGACATCCAATAGGTGATGATTCAAAACAAACTTTAATATCTCTTTACTTAAATTATCATTGGCGTAGCCAGAATTTTATATGGGGGGAGAGTGGGGCGAATGAAGTCACCCATATTGTCTATGAGTTGTACTCGAAAAATATATAAGGTGGTGGGGGTAAAAAGAGGTGTGAAGCGGGTGGCTGGAGGAGTACGACAGTTTAAAATTTTAATTTGTCAAATCCAGCGTGTGTTTGGTCGTCCTGGACCCATATTCACAAAAAGGTGTAAATTTACGTCTAAACGTAACTTAGTTGGACGTAAATCCACGATTTAACACTCTCACCGAAGAAAAAAAAAAAAAACCCATTAGAAAAGATGGCTACTGGATAAATAACAAATGCGCAAAACGCAATTTCGTTTGACTTCTGCTAACAATAACATCGCAAACGGCGAAACATGACATTTTGATATTGGTGAGGATCCGCGTTTTGGTACGAACTTGAGGATATTTCTTAAAAAGGAAAAGATAACTCAGGAGAAATTGGCCGAGTCGAAAACATCTGTTCGATCACCAACTAAAATATGTTAAATCCGTGGGCGTTCGCCATCGCAAACTGCTTCAGTTATTGGAAATGATGCCAGTTTTCGTAAATAATAGTAAATAACGGCGATCGTGCTTGATTTATTATATGTACACGACTTATGTGCAGTGTTAGTTGTAACTGGAGGCACTCTTATATTTACGTCCAACTTTACACGTAACTTACGTTTTCGTTGTTTCGTGAATAGCTCTTCAGTCGTAGATTTACGTTTACGCGTAAAACTAGGCTTACGATGTTTTGTGAATATAGGTCCTGGACCCATATTCACAAAAAAGTGTAAATTTACGTCTACGACTAGCACTTACGTGTGCCGTAGATTTACGTTTACGTGCAAGAAACGATGGCTACCGGGTAAATAACAAAAGCGCAAAACGCAATTTTGTTTGTCGTCTGCTAACAATAACATTGCGAACAGTGAACCATGGCATTTTGGTATTGGTGGGGATCCGCGTTTTGGTACGAACTTGAGGACATTTCTTAAAAAGGAAAAGATAACTCAGGAGAAATTGGCCAAGTCGAAAACATGTATCCGTTCGATCACGAAGAAAAATATGTTCAATCCGTGGGCGTTCGCCATAGCAAACTGCTTCATTTATTGGAAATGCTGCTAGTTTCCGTAAATAATAGTAAATAACGGCGATGGTGCTTGATTTATTATATGTACACAACTTACGTACAGCGTTAGTTGCAACCTGAGGCACTCTTATATTTAGGCCTACGTCCAACTTTACACGTAACTTACGTTTTCGTTGTTTCGTGAATAGCTCTTCAGTCGTAGATTTACGTTTACGTGTAAAACTAGGTTTACGATATTTTGTGAATAGGGTCCTGGACGTTTTGCGCATTTGTTATTTACCCGGTAGCCATCGTTTCTAATGTTTTTTTATTAATTACTCCAGTGAGAATGTTAAATCGTAGATTTACGTCCAACTAAGTTACGTTTACATTTACGACCATCTTTGAGAATAAGGTGCTTCTTGCACGTAAACGTAAATCTACGGCACACGCAAGTGCTAGTCGTAGACGTAAATTTACACTTTTTTGTGAATATGGGTCCTGGTATCTAAACTAGATACATGTGAATAAATGTAGATTATCAAAAGATGCCCTAAAGGCACCAACACAGTGCCCAGGTACCTAGTTGTACATTTGTGTGCAGACACACACACAGAGCATCCATAATCTAGTTTACATTCAACTAAAGATTAAGAGAGGAAGAGGAGTTCCTTGTGGTCTGCTTTCCAGCTAACAGCGCCGATCGCTTGTTAAGAGAATTTAGGCCTGTTTAACATACTTTAAACTTGGGAATAACAGAGGGCCTCCTGTGAAATAAAACAGAAATTTGGTCTCTGGCACAAATGGAATTGAATTTGTTTAAATCCAGAAATAGCCATGGATCTAAATAGTGGCCTCGTTTCTAAAAACGGGGGCGGGTCGTTACCTTAATGCGCGGTTTGTCTAGGATCGATCCTCTTCGATGGGCCCAGTGGGCTATTTCTCTTTCCATCCAGTGATCCACAACGGATCTAAAAAGAGGCCGTGGTATGTGCTATCCTGTCTGTGGGATGGTGCGTATAAAATATCCTTTAATACTAATGGGGAAAATATAGCGGGTTTTCTCCCTAAGCCTCTATGTCATAATTATGAAGTGTTCGACATCCAATAGCCGATGATAAATAAAATCAGTGTGCTCTAATGGTGTAGATAACCAAAACGAATTAAAATTTTATGTCATAATTACCATATGTCCGACACTCAATAGCCTATGATAAATAAAATCATCGTGCTCTAGTGGTGCCGTTAAACACAATAAACCAAGAAACTTCTCTGAAATCAAAATATGCATACATGTCCTTGATGACGTGATGTTCAATGATAATAAAACGTTCTGAAATAACACACGCTTTATGCTCAGCAATGATAAAACGTTCTGAAATAACACACGCTTTATGCTCACACGCTTTATGCTCAGCAATGCAAATGTTCACGAACTATTTGATTATTGGATTATGGACATAAACCTATCTTGTGGACCTATCTATCGCTCTGTCTAGCTTGACGCAACCCACGTTTTAAACATTGGATACCGCCGTTGATGTATCATAAAGTTCATAGTTTTAGTATAATACTCCATTTTAAATGTAAATTACATTCACTTGGGATACTAAATGTGGCCGTGGTATCGCTCAACAGTCTTGGGCTACATCTGCGTTTCAAATCTTTTAGATTGCTTACAAAATGGATTTCACATTTGCTAAGAAACAATGTGGGTTTTTAATAGTATATGTGAACAAATCTGTGACATTGTGTATTTTTCTCTCTTTTTTTTGACAATAGCTTTTGATTTTGTTTGAACCGAGATAAACCATACATTTATTCATATATTTACCCTTGTTTGAAACCTAACAGTCGATATATTTATCATGTTGAAGAAACATTGAACATTAATTAATTAATTCGTTCGTTAATTCATTCATTATTCATCCATGCTGAAGAATTGCACACGTAGAAATATATTCAAGAAGAAAATATATGGGGAAAATGCTATTTAATTATACATTGTCTACATAGCGTATGTCCTACGCACCATCCTCCTGTTTTTCACTCTATTAACTTTTTAATAGCAAAGTATGTATTTTTGTGGAATAACAGGAATCTGACGATAAAATATGACGATATCACGGCTGTACCAATTTCTGTATAATCGCATGCCTTAGTAGTAATGAGTTTCCGCTTGTGTAAGTGCGTGCGTGCGTGTGTGTGTGTGTGTGTTTGTCAAACACAGGGCGAAGGAAGCCAGCCCCGAGGCACTGTTTGGAGAATAAAAAAGGAATTCATCAATGACAATCAATTTAGAGAGAGAGAGAGAGAGAGAGAGAGAGAGAGAGAGAGAGAGAGAGAGAGAGAGAGAGAGAGAGAGAGAGAGAGAGAGAGAGAGAGAGAGAGAGAGATTTTAATAAAAGTATAATTTAAAAAGAAAAGCTCCTGTGCTCGTACAGTAACTCCTATTGTAAAGGACGCCATTACATCAACCAGCACACGGAAGAACAGACTGAAACCAATTCATAACGTTGATGACAAAGTGATTTACACACATTCTAAGTAATCATTGTTGGCGCTGTGGAAAATATCCTGCATTGCAAAAGAAAGTCGTCAGCCAGGACGTTTCTTACTCAATGCATCAAAATGAATTGTCAGTTGGTGGTAATTCTATCACGTTTATTTGTTTTATAACGGTTGCCAGATAGACGTTGTGCATTACTTTAATTACCTAGGCATATTATTATTTTACTGTGGCAAATGTAGTCTACGACTAGCAGTTATACCACACATACATTTTGCTCGACATCTATTACTTCATTACAGAAGATGGAGCATTTTAAGGACAAAAGAAACTAAAATAAGAGTACTTTTAACTATAATAGTTGTAATTTAATAGTAATAAAAAGTGTGGTTTAGTCGCAGATTAACGTTTACGTGGAAAACTTGGATTACGATGGTTTGTGAAATTGGGCCCAGGGTAGTAAAGCTTATTTTCAGTACTGAAAGTGTGTAATAAGATTTATTTTATTATTCAAACAATGCTATCTGTATTTGACACCTATGTAAACAGTGTTCTTAGTTACGGAAATGTGGGGTTTTCATCCTGGCCAAGACATTGCAAAATTCATATACAGTTCTGTAAACTACTATTAGGAGTACAAAATAACTTGTAATGATTTTATTTATAGTGAATTAGGACGCTTCCCAATGCAAATTAAAAGAAAATTACAGATTATAGGATAAAGCTTCGTAACACTAATAACAGTATATTAAGAGCTATATATGAGGAAATGGTTCAGTATGAAGATGACTGGTTAATGAAGGTATCGGTGGTGTCGTTGTTAAGCCATCGGATATAAAGCTGGTAGGTACAGGGTTCGCAGCTCGGTACCGGCTCCCACCCAGAGCGAGTTTTAACGAATAAATGGGTAGGTGTAAGGTCTCAGTATGCAGATGTCACTTGCTACTGAAATCCATGTTAAATTGCCCAACTTCAAATGAAGACTGCCAGTAGAACGCGTTCTCGTTGGCACTAATAACATACACCACTGCGAATATACATTATACAGTATAAGCATTTTATTTATTTTCACTCCAAAACTGAGAACATTTCCGTCTCAGTTTTTCTTCTTCTAAATGACCGCATCTGGCTGTAGTACCGGTCCGAACAGGTGGTTCATTAACCGATTCACTCCGGCTGTCTCGTCCGCTATACACCCATGTCCCAAAAGGTCAATGCACAACATTACAAAATAATATGGGCAAAATCCACCCAGAAGGCTTAGCATTAAACCATACAAATTGTTTTAACTATTCCCCAATTCCTAGAAGTGAATATGTGAACCGCAACATATGTTACAATTAGGAATTATAGTGGACCGTGATGAATGAACTCTTACCCGGAAGTCAACTGTGTAGTGAGAACTAAGACCACTACATCCTCTTCTCTCTCACTAACCACTAACTAACCCACTGTCCTGGACATACAGCCCAGATAGCTGACGTGTGTGCCCAGGATAGCATGCTTGATCTTTAATTGGATATAAGCACGAAAATAAGTTGAAATGAAATGGAATGAAGGTCAAACGGGAACTAAACGAACTAGGTTTAAATTATATATGGAACTTAACGCATGTTGATAACAATGTTTACAATGTAATTAGAAAAAAGGATAAATAATATACTAGTACACAGTACACACGGTATCCAAGCAACAATGTTACAGTAGAACAATAACAACTCCAAAGGGAAGTCTATACAAACAATTGTTAAATAATTTCAAATTACAAGAGTATCGTAGAAAACCATTGGACGTTCGTCAATTAAAAAGAAATAACTAAAATCAGAATATGATCACATAAATTAAATATAGAATTTGGCAGGTATAAAAATATTGAAAGATCACAGAGAAAATGTACACTATGTGACAAAAATGAAATAGAAGACGAGTATCATTTTATCCTCCAGTGTCCACGATATAATGATTTAAGAATGAAACTTAATTTAAAATATTACCAAAGACGTCCAAGATTTTTCAAACTTACCCAGGTATTAGCGTCTGACAATACTATAGGTAGTACTAAACTAAATAACTTCCGGCTAGGTCAGAGTTCGAGGGCACCCAACGTTTATATAGAGACGTTAACACCGCAAGTCCTGTGATTGGTGATAAATGTTAGTGTTTTGGTTGTAAAACAAAGTTTCATCTGGGTAGTCATAAACGCTGTCCGTTATCTCTGAAATGAGCAGCTTGACCCCCAATTTTTCTGATTCACTTTAAGGTTGAGGGGTGGTAGTATTTATATCCGTGGTGTTTATGTCGATTGATACGCTGCAGATAGGAGTTTTAACCACATATGCTACTAGTGTCGTCTATTGGATTTGATTTGATAGTATACACCCTACACAATTTAATAATCTTTGCAAATATTTATTTAGAGCAAATGCCATTAGAGATCAGCTATTGGAGCACCATAATCCTGTACATATCCTGTATATATTTATAGCCTGATAACGTAAAACGTAAAACAATAAAGAACTTGAACTTGAAATGTTTTACATTTTACTTGTTTCCATCATAAACAGGGCTTCACGATTGGTATATCAAAGATCGTGATATATTATATAATTGTTTGGAAAATGCATATAAAAGATCCCTAGCTGGTAATGGAAAAATGTTGCAGGTTTCTTCTAAAACTATTTTGTCAGAATCATCAAATAGTTGACATCCTATTAGCCGGCGGCGGAATGTAGCCCACTGGTAAAGCGCTCGTCTGGTGCATGGTCTAAGATCGACCCACGTCGATTAACCCATCGGGCTGTATCTTCTTCCATTCAGTGCTCCACAGCTGGTGTACCAAAAGCCGTGGTATGTACTATCCTGTCTGGGATGTTGAAATGTAAAAGATCCCTTGCTGCTAATAGGAAAAGAGTAGCCCACTGCGTGACGACAGCGGGTTTCCTCTCATTATCCGCATGTTCCTTAACCACATGTCTGATGATATATAACCGTTATTAATATTGTATGTGTCGTTAAATAAAACATTTCTTCCTTCCTTCCTTACAATAGCGGGTGATTAATAAACCAGTGTGCTCTAGTGGTGTCATTAAACAAAACAAACTTTGCACCAACTCACGGACTGTGTTATAGTTCGAAACGTATCGTATATGTGTTACATGAGCCTGAAGGTCCATGGCCGAAAACATACCCATTTAATCGACTTAATTCCTTATTCAATTAATCTTTACATGAATGCTACTGAATCCATAAGTGTTGTTACATTTTCCAGTGAATGAACAATTCATTCAGCTGGAGTTGAATATACTACTTGAAAACAGAAGAAAACTTCACGTAACTTATCCGTTGAATAGCTTCTGGTAAAAACGACAAAAACCACACACACACACACACACACACACACACACACACACACGCACACATTCCCAAACCCCTAAAAACACACAATCCTCCACATAAACAAACAAAACAAAAACAAACAACGCACCCAAAAGAAAACACATACCCCTAACCCCCCCAAAAAACCCCAAATAACACCAACAACCCCAAAACAAACAAACCCCACTAAAGAAAACAAGAAGAAAATCAATATCTTGCAGAGGTCACATTATTGTAGTGTTGTAGTGTTCACATCAGTAAAATCTAAACCTCCCTTTTATTAGCACTGTCAAGTGAATTCAGTTGTCACTTACTTTTTTCTTTCAATATACTGTGATACTAGTATGTTACGAAACCACGAGGGCGGACAAATTGACGATATAGTTGCATCAGTGCCATACATCTCGTAAATTAATTGTAACTGAGAATGGAATAGTGTGTGTGCACTAAATTTCCGAAGTATCGTGCTAGCTAAACTGTCATGATTATCTATTACATCGTTTGAGAATCTGAAATCTGATTATAGCAATTAATAATTTAATAGGTTTTTTTTTTTATCAGACATGCATTGTAATTTCATTTTTTTACAAATTGTTTTAGTACTGCTATCAAATATTAAACCAGAAAAAAGGGCAGGAGGAGGAAGAGGAGGAGGAGCAGGAGGTGAAGGAAGAGGAGGAGGAAGAGGAGCAGAAAGAGAAGGAAGAGGAGGAGGAGCAGGAGGAGGTGGAAGAGGAGGAAAAGGAGGAGGAGGAGAAGGAGGAGGAGGGGAGTAGGAGGTGAAGGCAGAGGAGGAAAAGGAGGAAGAGGAGGAGGAAAAGGAGGGGAGCAGGAGGAGGAAGAGGAGGGGAGCAGGACGAGGAAGAGGAAGAGCAAGAGGAGGATGAAGAGGAGGGGAGGATGAAGAGCAGGAGGAGGAGGAGGAGGGGTGCAGAGGGAGGAGGTAGAGGAGCATGAGGAGGAGGAGGAAGAGGAGAAGGAGGAAGAGCAAGAAGAGGAGCAGCCACAGGAGGAGGAAGAGGAGGGGGAAGAGGATGATGAGGAGGAAGATGAAGAGGAGCAGGAAGAGGAAGAGCAGGAGGAGGAAGAGGAGCAGGAGAAGGAACAGGAGGAACAGGAGCAGGAAGAGGAGGAGCAGGAGCAGGAAGAGGAGAAGGAAGAGGAGTAAGAGGAGGAAGAGGAGGTGGAGCAGGAGCAGGAAGAGGAGGAGCGTTGGCGCAACAAAAGGGGGTTTCAGGGATCCCATGACCCGATCCGCCAATTTGAAGTGCCCTCTTTAATTACGTGTTCGGTTTTTAAAATTCATCATTCACAATATATAACATCACACCACTGAGTTGCTATGAAAATACATTTAAGATCTTTATTTTAAAAATGTCCAGGGAGCATGCCCCTGAAACCACTACAGATCTGGCTCCATTTGGAACTTTTGTCTTCCGACAATCTCAAACTACCCTTTTCACAATGTTTTGACGTCCCCCCCCCCCCCCCTTAAAAAGCTCCTATATCAGACCCTGAGGAGAAGGAGTTAGAGAACAAGAAAAATATATACTTAAAAACAATATATACTTATATAATTATCAATTATAGTTGTAGTTAGTTCGTTTTGGGAGGTGTCAAGATCTTGGTTTTGGCACCCCTCTTATTAAACCTGACAAATAAACACATTTTGATGATACTTTGACTATTTTGGATTATGCTTATCTGTAGCCCGAAGAAACATCTGTGCTGTACTCTGCTTTGATCTGCCTCAGTGGGTTTCTGTAGATAGTATAGGTAATTTAGTCAAATTATCAGCGTGTACACACAGATGTAAGAATTAATGAAGACGTTTCGAACTAAAAATGCGAAGTACCTGTTTAAAGCTACACTCTCGCCTCACCCATATATAATACAGACACTACCTATTTAGCTTTAAGAAACGTGTGTGTAACCACGTTCAACGGATGTTGTTAATGCACGTTTGTCATCATGTTTGTTTGTTTTATTTAACGACGCCACTAGAGCACATTGATTTTTTTTTTTATCTTATCGGCTATTGGACGTCAAACATATCGTCATTCTGACACTGTTGTTTTAGAGGAAACCCGCTGTCGCCACATAGGCTACTCTTTTACGACAGGCAGCAAGGGATCTTTTATTTGCGCTTCCCACAGGCAGGATAGCACAAACCATGGCCTTTGTTGAACCAGTTATAGATCACTGGTCGGTGCAAGTGGTTTACACCTACCCATTGAGCCTTGCGGAGCACTCACTCAAGGTTTGTGGAGTCGGTATCTGGATTAAAAATCCCATGCCTCGACTGGGATCCGAACCCAGTACCTACCAGCCTGTAGACCGATGGCCTAACTACGATGCCACCGAGGCCGGTTTAGTGGAACAGCGTCCCGTTTCTGGGTATTAAAATGGTGAGTAATACATTTTATGTAAAATAGAATCACGACTATAGCCAAAAGGTGTCAAAAGAAAGCGTACCAAGATAAAATAAAAATAGAATAAAGATAACGTGCAAGATCTGTTCAAAATAAATAAACAATAAAAAGAATACTGAAATTAACAGATTTAATTCCGTATTTTGGATGAAGTTGTCTTGCATCGTGCCCACATAATTATAAACACCCAGAAATTAATTAAAGGGTCATTCTTGAGTTTGAAGCATTGTAAGATGTTTCCGACTAATAAAATATTTCTACGATTAAACTTACATATTAAATATATTTTCTTGTTTAGTATATCAGTGTCTGTATATTCAATGTGTTTCTGGTCGTCTTAATATTTGTAAGAAGCCAAAATGGATTTTGTCTTCAAATAATTTCGTACGTAAGAAAAAATATTGTTTTAGTAAATAAAATGAAAATTAACCTAGTACAAATATTAGAACGATCAGAAACACGTTTAATATACAGCCACTAATATTCTAAACAGGAAAATATATTTAATATGTAAGTTTAATCACAGAGATATTTTATTAGTCGATAAAATCTTAAAACATTGCAGCAAACTCAGGAATGTCCCGTTAAGCACGACCTAGTTTTGACGATGTAACTGTGACCCGTAAATATGCAAGAAAATGTATGGTAATTAAGTATGGATCTGAAGCTGATCTGCTTCTTATGAGTAATTTATTCATGTCAACTCAGTAAATACCCAGCAAATATAGAATTCGTAAAAACTCTCAACATCATGTTGAAACCCTGTCAGTGTGGATAACTTCTTCTAGACTTTTTTTTTCTTTTTAGCTGCAATGTAATTCAGACGATGCTTAACTAATGTCCAGGTGTATAGATGCAAAGGGATAACACCAGTATCGTAGCCAATCAGCACTGTTTAGCTCACAAGAAAAATTAATACATGTTTAAAAAAAAATTCATTATGCAGTTTTGAAAGAAAGAAAGAAATGTTTTATTTAACGACGCACTCGACACATTTTATTTACGGTTATATGGCGTCAGACATTTGGTTAAGGACCACACAGATACTGAGAGAGGAAACCCGCTGTCGCCACTTCATGGGCTACTCTTTTCGATTAGCAGCAAGGGGTCTTTTATATGCACCATCCCCACAGACAGGGTAGTACATACCACAGCCTTTGATATACCAGTCGTGATGCACTGGCTGGAACGAGAAATAGCCCAATGGGCCCACCGACGGGGATCGATCCCGCCCCTTATGCAGTTTTGAGACCGATCTTCTAAGATTGTAGAAACCCAAGCCAAATTGATTCTTCTAGGCTCTTAAAGACTTCTAAAATATATGGTAATGGAGTACTTGCACACACCCCCCCCCCCCCCCACGGACGCACGCACGCATGCACGCACGCGCACACAGGTGTTCGTAGGATAGGATAGGGCAGGATGAGATATTAACGTGCCTATATCCAATTATAGTTCAAGCAGCGTGTTCGTAGGATAAAACCCATTATTGTAAACCCAGTATTGTCTAACTGTGTTGGTTATGAACATTGTGTATAATCCGCTTTTCCGTTGCCAAGTGTCAGGGACCTCTACGACCAGCTGCGAACCGCCATTCCGTGCGTTGACAAATATGAAAGGAAGCTCAACTCTAAATCAGAGCCCGCATTCATGTTGAATTACGCTGAGGTTATCAATTGATCGATTTTGTCTCTCTCTGCTGCCACTAGATGGCAGTGTGAGTTACGCTTGCGATGATGCATGCCTACCAGCTATATATACGTGGCTTATCGCGCTTGCGAAGAATATAATCATTACCCCCGCAATCTGGCAGAAGTTTTCCGCACTGCGGATATCAACGTTAGCCAGTAATGAAATCTTGACGGAATAGTATTGTTGTAATTAAAAAGTGTTCCATATCCAAATTAGTAGCAGTGCAGGTTGTAATTAATTCTTCTTTTGCGAAAATCAAATAAGTGTTATTTATTTAATACTTATGATTCTCAAACAGGACCAAACACATAAATGTCCTGTACTGAATTATTTAACATGAATACTATTTTATTATTTTTCAGTTTGGGAAATATGTGTTAGTTTTCTGTGTTTCTCGTTTTTAAACGGATAGCCGCTGAGGTTCTCTCTTCAGTTACACGTAGTGGGATTTACAGACGTTCTCCTGGACGCCATGGGCTGTCGAAAGAGCAAGTTGTCAAGCCAAGACGAACCCGAAAAACCAAACAAGGCGACAAAAGAAACGGACGGCTCCGAATTTACACAGTTAGGCAGTGGTCGGCTGCCTTTGGACGCTCGACAAGTTTTTAAGTTGAAGCAGTCGTGGAGAGGAATAAAACGACGCATTGAAGAGACAGGAGTGGAAATGTTTATAAGGTGAGTCAAGTTCCTTTCTTTGGTAAATTAGCCCAACATTAATTTTGCGCCAAAGAAAGGTTTGCTGTGGCTAGGTATCCGTTTTCCGTAAACAGATACTGACCAACGTTATTATTCAGTGTAAAATACTTTCAGGTATTATAGACTTTTCACCGATAACACATTATCTATTTATAAGCCCAGTGGTTATATAATATTTAGGTTCAAGACTGATGTCTTTAATAATGTCTTGAGATATTAATGTCATGTGAACGCCATACAAATTGAATGCGTGCAACATCATTAAAGAATTGAGTGAACTATCTGACGTTTTATAAGCATTGTCATATCCAATAGAGAATTGTCTAAAATAAAGTTTTATAAGCATTGTTATATCCAATAAAGATCTTAGTCAATGGCGTTTTATAACCATTGTCATATCCAATAAAGATTTGAACCTAGACTGACGTTTTGTAGGCATTGCCATATTCAGTAAAAACAAAAATCGTGTCTAGACTTACGTTTTATAAGCATTGTCATATCCAATTTGTTTTTGGTCGGTCTGATGTAGCTCAAAATACATTTTAAGTGAAGCAGGAAAATACCTACCGCGGGAACTAGAATCAATGGCTTGAAATCACCTAACCACGTAACAACATTTACTGGTGTGAAAACTAATTGTCCACAACGGAGCAAACCTGAATTAGTAATGTAAAATGACAGACTCTAGTTTTTAAACACTACAGCGTATTTTTTAAATATTAGAGTCGTTTTTAATAAACAAAATAAGAAATTACTTACGTTTTATTGTTTAAATTATCCATTTCCGAACATTTGAAGTGTTTTTGTCCATCTTTTTGTTTGTAATACCAAGAAATTAATTTTTCATTCTCAGTCAGTGCACAACGACTGGTGTATCAAAGGCCGTGGTATGTGTTGTCCTGATTGTGGGAAAGTGCATATAAAAGATCATTAGGAAAAATGTAGCTGGTTTCCTCTATTGACTACGAGTCATAATTACCACAGGTTTGACATCCAATAGCCGATGATTAATTAATCATTGTGCTCTAGTGGAGTCGTTAAACAATACAAAATTTAACCAAAAGTGGCCTAATAATATCATAACTCAATTACTGACCTCACCCCTCCTTTTCTTCCAATGAAAACTAGATTAAGAAGAAAAGTGGTGAAAATGGAAGACGTGGTTCTGTATTGTCATCCGCGGTTCTGCCTAACTGGTAGCACTTTACGAAATAACATTTCAGCGGGCCAATGTTCCAAGTGCCATAGACTTCGACAGAGCGTTTGATACACCATTTATGAGATACGTGATAGAACTTTTTCTAATAGTAGGTTTTATTTTATCTGTAGTCAGCACAGTAATGTGAACCAGTATAATGTTTTTGTTTAACGACACCACTAGAGAACATTGATTTATTAATCATCGACTATTGGATGTCAAACATTTTATAATTTTGATATATAGTCTTAGAGAGTTAACCCACTACATTTTTTCCATTAGTAACAAGGGATCTTTTATATGTATCATCCCACAGACAGGACAGCACATACCATGGCTTTTGATACACCAGTCGTGGTGCACTGGTTGGAACCAGTATCAGGGTACCACGAATTATAGTGCTTGAAATAGCAAGGTGTCACTATAATTAGAATGGCAAGTTTTGTGCCGAACTACTGTCCACAGGCACTGGCGATTCCTGATATATCCTAAAGGAACATTAAATTAATTACTTTTAAGAAAAATGATTTACTGGATCCTATATAGCATTTGTTCACTATATAATAACGTTATTGGTTTGTGTCATATGGTGTGTAATGAAACATAAACTACAGTTCATAATAACCTTGACCTTCATATTCACAACTGCACGTTGATGAGAACGGATTTTGAACAAACACAATATTGATGGGGAAAAACCCATTTTGCCCTATGTCTCACATTAAAAAAAAAACGAAGTTTTAATGTCTTTGTATATGGTGATTTACCATCAATTAATTAATTGTAATTTAGAGTAAATGTAACGCAAACCGATTTAGGTTAGTTATCCTTTGTTTGTTAAATTATGTTTGAGAGAAATCTGGAGTTTTACACAATGTTCATTTCTAAAAATAATTATAAGAGAAAAACAAACCATTCCAAAAGACGTGATTGGTTTCTGATAGCCATTGTCCCAATCAATTCTCGTGTATAAATAACTGGAAGTTTCTTTAACACTACTTAAGGTATCTAGATAATTCGTTTTGCAATAATCAAAACGCTTTCTCAAATTTGAGCAAAACGTATACAGATATTCAGGCAGGATGTGCTAACCTGAGACCCTTTTACCATGTATTTCCACTATCCTACCCTATTAGTTCATGTAAAAATGCGTAGTTATTCGTTTGCAACCCTATATAGCTGTTTGATAGTAATAATAATATGAATAAATGTTGTTATTCAGATTCAGGCACTTTCGTTTAATTCGGGCAAAAGCAAGACTGCCTCCCCCACCCCCACCCCCACCCACCCTTACAAAAATGGGAGCCCGAACGCCTATGATTTCTTTCAATTATAAACTACTTTTTTTTTCTCATTATTAGTTCGCTACCGGTCCAATCACAAAGGGGCTATATGTTTTGTCTCCGTCCTTCTGTCCGTCCGTCTTGTTTGTCTATTCCACATATATTTTTTTCCGGACTTTTTCGTAATGTCTCCAGATATTGACCATAAATTTTGTATATAGCTTTATCATGTACTGTTACAGACCAAATGTGACGTTCGTGACGATTGAACTATTTTTGATAGAGTTGTGGCCCTTCAACTTATGATACAGACTTTTTTTTTCTCAATGCCTCAAGATACTGAGCTGAAACGTTGTGTATAGCTTTATCATGTACTATTACAGATCAAGTTTGATTTCCAAAGCAATTTACGACTTTAGGCGATACGCTATTTGTTGAGCCCGGTAGGGGACATGTATTGTTTTAGTAGTACTCTCAGAATACTTGTTACATTATCCATACTATAGATGAATTCTGTTTGGTCAATGTTACATCACGTGTATTGCTATTAGATATTATGCCCTTGTAAAGAACGACATTGTTCAGCTTGATCGACAGAATTTGGAAATTTCCGGCGTTAGGTGTTTCGCTTTTCATTAAAAATACAATGCGTGATGCAAACGAACGAGGATTTAATCCACATACGCATTTTTTGTTTTAAATATAGTAATTAAAGAGAAACTTGTGTTTATTCAGTTTATACTCTTGTTAATTAAAGTTTAAAACTTATTGAAAAAAATATATTTAGGTTTTGTTGTTTACTTTTTTTTCCAGTTGAACCACATTACAATTATATACATGAATTGAAATAAGAATTTAGTTTAGATTGAAATACGAAAACTGACAAAATGAGAGGAAATCCGACTTTAAATCAAACCTCGGATTTCTGCTGAATTACGCCGATGTTATCGATAAAAAAACCCAAATGAATGAATGGTGAACGACACTACAGCACAAAGAAAAAAGAAGAAAAACAGAACAAAACGAAATGAAAAGAAAACCATTGGATACTGGGTGTCTTTCAAAAGTCAACACGATATAAAAACGCTAAAATTACCAAAGAAACACAGAGTAAACACCTATCAAAGAGTTGAATTCATCAAAGACACAATAATGCATATCAATATAATATACAGAAAATAAAATCTGAAACAAAAAAGACCAAAAGCAACAACAAACGAACAACAAAAAAAACCCAAACCCCCCCACCCAAAAAACCCTCCACAACCCCCCCCAAAAAAAACCCCACACAACAACCCCCCCCCCCCCCAAACAACAACAAAAAAACAAAATAAAAATAAAACCCTAAACAACACAAAGAAAAACAAAGGTTTTAGTCAATAAGAAAAAAAATGGAACTGTGACGTTACCGATGTGGTGTTATATGCCTGTAACAATATATCGCGTATCACATATGTATATCTTAATTAATAACTATGTATTAACAAAGTAAGATAACACGAATGAAACTGAAATTATATGTTATATAATATCAAAGTGACTCGTGTTACTTCCAGTTCTCACTAGTGCTCCAGGGCCATTCCGTGTGACATCTCCTCCAAGACTATTGATCTGCGGTACCAAATTGACAAACTGTTTGGCAGATTACCCGATATCACTCGCAGCTGCTTTTCCTGTTTCACCCTTTGGCCTTTTGCAAAGTTTCCTTCATAAAATCAAAGGGAAGGTACAGACCTGCAAAGCTCTTATATCTTACGTCTCATTACGAGGCACTGTATATATGTGTAAGATGTGGAGCGCAGTTTAGTATGCATTATGCAAAACAATGTGCATTGTTATCTTAAAGCTGTAAACTCTACAGTATTTTAAATACTTAATCATTCATAAGAAACCATCTAGATAATCCGTATCTCGTCGCATGCCATTGTATAATATCACTTAACCTTTAGTCGTCAGTGACATAAAGCGTATTAACCTGCCGTGAATGACAGCAAGATGAGATTCATCCTGTAACAGCAAGACGGGGCGTTGTTTGTAACCAAGACGGGGGCGATGTTTGTAACCAAGACGGGGAGATGTTTGTAACCAAGACGGGGGCGATGTTTGTAACCAAGACGGGTAGAAGTTTGTAACCAAGACGGGGAGATGTGTGTAACCAAGACGGGGCGATGCTTGTAACGAAGACGGGGAGATGTTTGTAACCGAGACGGGGCGATGTTTATAACCAAGACGGGGAAATGTTTGTAACCAAGACGGGTCGATGTTTGTAACCAAGACGGGGAAATGTTTGTATCCAAGACGGGGAGATGTTTGTAACAGTGTATTACAAAACGTGTCGGAAGATCAGTCACGTGTTCAGGAATGCAATAATCCAGTGGCTAAGGCCCTAATATTAAGAGAATCGTTCACTTTTTCATGACATGGTGGGATCAATTTAAAAACTGGACAAAACCCCCCCCCCCCAAAAAAAAAAAAAAAAAAAAAAAACCAAAAAAACCCCCCCCCAAAAACCAACAACACCAAACTCCCTCTGGTGGTCGTCATTTTAAATTTCAAAACAGCCGCCACCAGCCACATTTGTATTGAACATCCTGGATTCTAAGGCTGATAGAACCATGAATGAATGAAAGTTTAACGACACCCCAGCACGAAAAATACAACGGCTATTGGGTGTCAAACTATGGTAATACAAACAAATACAGTGATGATCAACATCAATATAAAAAGTTTTAAATAAAAACACAGTGTAAAGAACTGTGCCAAAATACAAATATCACAGATAGACACTGACTTTTACTCAAAATCTTAATTGTAGCCCGAAGAAAACAAGGGGGTTTGTGCTGTATTGGCCATTGTCAAAGAGAATGTTACACCCCTGCACCACGGTGAGGTTACAGCACGCGCAGGGTTAGAACCATGATTTTAAAACTTAAACCCGTGTTTTAGCGAGCTGTTAATTTACTGGTGTATATACAAGCACCCGAGAACAGTTTGAGTGGTACCATCGTGTTCTATCACATTACATTCATTTAACGTTAGGCTTAAAAAAAACAGTGAAGCAGGTTAACCGCAAGCACTCGCCCTCCTGAACATGCCTTGTCATGTCAAAGCCGCTGACCGTATTGACCGTATACGTTTATAGCGCAAACTAACGGCTTATTAAAACTACAGCTGTGTTCGTATGTTGCACTAGGAAAGCCATGTTATAATACGAGGAGGCGAGAGTGCAGGTTTAATAACAGTGTTACGCAACGTCAAATAATTACATGCATAGTTATTCATTACCGATAAGCTGCAAAGCTGTAAGCCTTAGGCGTGTATAGCATTATGACAATGTTTCAGACTGACCGTTCACATGGAGTGGGCAGGCATTAGCTGTGTATGGAATAGGTCTTTATTTAGTCAAATATGTATATTAGCGCCGGACACCCACATGGATGGAGGGGTGGGGTGGGGTGGGGTGGGGTGTGACTGCAATAACCAAATTTTGTGAGTCGTGATATGGGGCGACAGGAAAATATAAAAGGTAGCGTGAAAAATGATGTGTGATTCGGGGGAGGGAGGGATCCATGGCCAATATGGCCCTCATCTAGCTACGCCAGTGAATGTGTAGTGCACAATAAAACAACCAAATCATTACATGCACCTCTCTCTATAGGGAAATTGCTATAGTCCCCACTAATAGTTACCAGTGTTCCAACCCTAACTGTAACCTTGTATGGTTATAGAAGTAACCTTGACATCAGTTGAAGTTATTTTATTTTTATTTTTCAAAATTATTCTTCTTTATTTTAAAGAAAATCAGTTTTTATGATAAATGTTTTTGTTTGGTTTGTTTAACGACGCCACTAGAGCAGTTTTTATGATAAAGATTTAAATACTTAAACTCCATCGTTGAGAATCTTTTATTTACCACACTTCGTAATTAGTCACATAATGATTATGTTGTGTATCGCCATTTAATTAATTTATACCATATACCTTTATTAAATAGCCATTTTCTCCATTCCGCTGAGGTGTCATTAAACATTAATTCATTAATTCCAGCGGCGGGACGCAGCCCAGTGGTACAGCGCTCGCTCGATGCGCGGTCGGTGTAGGATCAATCCCCGTCGGTGGGCCCATTGGGCTATTTCTCGTTCCAGCCAGTGCACCACGACTGGTACATCAAAGGCCGTGGTATGTACTACCCTGTCTATGGGGTGATGCATATAAAAGATCCCTTGCTGCTAATCGAAAAGAATAGCCCATGAAGTGGCGACAGCGAGTTTCCTCTCTCAATATCTGTGTGGTCCTTAACCATATGTCTGACGCCATATAACCGTAAATAAAATGTATTGAGTGCGTCGTTAAAGAAAACATTTCTTCCTTTCATTAATTCCACGACTGCCATATCAACGTGTTATTCTGTTAGAATGGATGCTGATAATTGGAAAGAGAAATCCGTGTGTAGCTAAAGTTGATTTAGTAGTAATCCGCTATTGGATGTCAAACATTTGGACATATATAGTCTTAGAAAGGAAACCCGCTATATTTTTTTCTATTAGTAGCAAGGAATCTGTCATATGCACCATCCTACAAACCAGATAGCACATATCATGGCCTTTGATATACCAGTCGTTGTGCACTGGCTGGACCGAAAAATAGCCCAATGGGCCCACCGTCAGGGATCGACCCCAAACCAACCGCGCATCAGGTAAAGGCTTTTCCACTGGGCTATGTTTCTCCCATCCCCGTGTGTATCAGCGGGTTTCTTCTCAAAGCCAGAGAGAAGAAATACTCTCATTTAACGAAACTCCAACTCCAACGACTGACCTCAGTTTTTAGACTGTAAAACATTTTCTGCTGCTCCAGTTTTTTTTACTGTGAAAATACACATTACCACGCCTGATTACTTAGAACTTCTTGATTAAATTATCGATATTGACAGATCCAGTACGTGTTTCTGCTCGCACAGTGGTTGTAGTGGCTCAAAGCGCAATTTATGCCAATAAAAACGGTACGTATCCCGGGAACTAGGGTCAATTACTTTAAATTACGGATTTGTTGAGGCGGTTGCAGGTTTTAAGCGAGGGGTGCAATGTCAACATTTTAAAAATAAAAGTGCATTATTGTTCGTCTAGAAACGTCCATTGGCGTAAATGGGATTTTTTTTTTGGGGGGTGGTGGGTCAATGAGAAGTCAGTGTAGTGGCCTTACACCCACCCACCGAGTTGTTAAACTCGCTCTGGGTGGGATCCGAAACCGGAATGCGAACCCATTTCCTACCAGCCTTATGTCCTATGGCTTTGAACACTACACCACCGTGGCCGGTCCTAGCTACTGGGAATTGTTATTGCGTTATGTTGTCGTCAGCTATTATGTTACCAATTTGTGTTATCACATCTCCGGCAGTTGTTACATTGTCGGTTCGCTTTATACTGCATAACTGGCAAATATGGGAATTAAGGTTTTATTGTGTTACGTCGACAACAGCTATTATATCGTCAATTACATTATTCTATCTTCGGCAGTTATTATATAATATTATCTGTTAAAGTTACATTACATTCTTTGCCACATTACTATACTGTTAACTGTAACACCCACAATCTCGAGTTTGGTTTTTATATTTGTGTTTAGAATAGATCACTTTAGTGTTTGTTTCTGACGCGCCATTTTGTTTTTATCTGCCAAATATACATGCAATACCTTTTGTTTAACACCTCACAAATTAATATTATAGATGATGATAACATGGAGCAGTATTTCCCTTTTGTTACTGACGGCCATTTCTTGTAATCTTATTAATACAAGTATGCATTGGTGTAGCCAGGGTGAGGAGCGTGGGGGCCATGACCCTCCTCAGACACATCTCCCCTCCCTCACCTTACATATTGGCCGGTCTTATCATTTGAATATGATTTGCTAGGATGGGGGTTTGTTGGGTACCCTCCCCATAAATATTGGCTATTCAAGAGTCAGGACTCATCATATTGACTGGATGCGGCGCGTCCGTGCGCTCCGGCTAATAATAATGATAATGATCATAATAATAATAATAATAATAATAATAATAATAAAACAAAATCGAAATACATTACTTTTAATGACAGCGTCTATTGTCCGAACCAAATTGTTAACAACTACAAAAAATTACTCTCCTACCTTTAATTGCCGTTAGATTTCCTCCAAAGTTTGTCCAGACACAAATCGCAAAAAAACCCACTACAAATATACAGATTCCACACACGAGACTGCAACGACGTCGCCGATATCGTCTTTGCTGAGATTGCATAGACAAAAATACATGCAGTTTTCTGCCGTCTGTCATGTTGCTTGTTTATGGAATGCTCTTTAAAAGGGGTGAAAGCCTCCAAAGTATGTGACACAATTAATATGAAATCAGTGATCTCTAGTGGTATCATTAAAAAAAAAAAAAAAATAATAAAAATAATATGACATCATCACGTTTGCTTTTATATCATAACATGTTATGACGTTGTTAGATTAAGTCCTATCCTTTCACCCCTCTTGAAGAATATTCCATAAAAAGTCAAAATGGCAGCTGACACAAACTTACATGCTTTTTGTCATTGTAATGGTTTTTTCAAGATTTCTGTCTGGACAAACTTTTGAAGAAATATAACGGCAATTAAAGGTAGGAGAGTAATTTTTCGTAGTTGTTAACAATTTGGTTCGGACAATAGACTGTATGCGTGCATCTGCCAAATCGTGTATACGACCAAAACACAAGCTGTAGACGCATCAGACAATTTCTAGGTGCATTTTCGAATTTCCACAAATATATCACACTGGTGTAACCCAATCAAACCTCTTCTTCTCCCACCAATAAGAATAAGAATAATGCATTTGCCAGTCACCCTCTATCACGATATATAGACAGTGGATGCCAACCAATGTAAGTGGCCGCCAAAGAAAAAAACAATCCTAACTAGCCTTCAATGGTAGTGTTAAACAAACAGTCAAACAAACAATCACTTACTTCTATTGATATATCGACACAACACTTGAAGAAAATATCACAGCAGAGTAGCACAGTAGTTTAAGCTGTCTTCATTAGGTATCATTAGATCCATGCACAGATATTTTAAATTTATACACATTTAAAGTAAATATGCCTATAAATTTCAAAGAGCGATTCTCGTGGCACATTTCTGAAGTTATATCTATTATATTGAGAAGAACGTATGGCAGGATTTCGTTCAGTCGGTTGAGCGCTTGCCTGAGGTTCTTGCGTCGCAGGATCGAACCACCTCAGTTGATCCATTCAACTGATTGTTTTTTTCTCTCGTTTCAACCAGTGCACTACAATTGTTCAAAGGCCGTGGTATGTGCTTTCCTGTCTGTGGAAAAATGCACATAAAAGATATCTTACTGCTAATGGAAAAATGTAGCAGATTTCCTCTGTTGACTACGAGTCAGAATGACCAAATGTTTGACATCCAATAGCCGATGATTAATTAATCAATGTGCTCGTTTAAACAAAACAAACTTTAGTAGTATCGCTTTGACATCAATATTAAAACGGCAAAGCAGTGTTGACGTCACGACAAAGAATGTTAACGTTTTTATGGTAACTTTTCCGGCAATTTCCGTAACTTAACGGAAAATGACTAAATACCATTGTCGTGACGTCAACAATGCTTTAAAGGGACACACCCTAGTTACAGTTA
This sequence comes from Gigantopelta aegis, assembly GCF_016097555.1. Classification (NCBI taxonomy): domain Eukaryota; kingdom Metazoa; phylum Mollusca; class Gastropoda; order Neomphalida; family Peltospiridae; genus Gigantopelta; species Gigantopelta aegis. The sequence continues at coordinate 92,121,933 of NC_054702.1, forward strand.
TTTGTTAACCATTACGGCGTTGTTTTTCGCTATTAAACCCCATTTTTCACAAATAAAATTGCACTTTACTTACATTTTATTATTTAGAATACACATTTCCATTCACCTGAAGTGCTTTTTGCTAATCCTGATGTTTGTAAAACCACGAAATGCATTTTTTGCATTTTTTCACAAGACGTTTATCGAGAAAAAACCGTTAAGCAAGCGAGGTCCAATCTATTTTTAGAGGGAATCTTCCTGTGTAAACGTCACAGATGTTGGTATACCACGTGACCGTTATCATTTTGGTTCGGTTTGTTTTCTCGTGCACGGTTCGCGCAATCAACATCCGATTTGTCGTTGTTCATTTGTGAGATTTTTCTTCACAGTTCGTGAACATTTTCAGTAACAATAAAGTTCAGACAAGTAAGTGTCTCAATACAAAACGTTACAAACCCTTAAAACCAATAATTTTGCTAAGTCTTACGATATCTGGAGAGGGGATACAACCAGGACAGAACAGTTGGAACATGTCCAGGAAAGGTGAAAAGAACGCACCCCTAGTCTGTGCGCACTCTGTGAAATTTGTCGTGACGTAGGCATTGTTGTGCTTCGAGCGACATCTACCGGTGACATCAGAATACAAACTTTCAAAATTATTTCAAGCAATTGGGACATGGGGATTCCCATGGTATTTATCGATATAAAAACTGCTTTTTCACTCCATTTGATAAAAACGCGATCTAAGTGTGTTACAGGTTTGTAGATTAACCAAATTATAATTTATTTTCGCTGGATGGAACTAGGGTGTGCGGCTTTAACATTTTAATATGCTTATTGGTGTCAAAGTGATACTACGTACATTCGTCTGAATATAGTTTAACTTCAGAAATGTGCCGACGAAATCGCTGTTTGACATTTATGAGCATATTTTGGTTAAAAGTGTATCAATTTAAAATATATCTGTGCATGGATCTAATACTACCTATTGAAGACAGCTTAAAGGGACATTCCTGACTTTAAAGCTAATAAAATAGACAGTAATATGGATTAGTAAACTCACCTGTAATACATTTGTGTAAAAAAATCAATGAAAAGTGCGAAATTGAAATACTTACATAGAACAATACTTTCGGGATTCCCCATGACACGATTTGAAATCCTCGCGGAAAGGTGAAGGTCAGAGGTCGCAGTGATGACGGGAACACACATTTCCCACAATGCAATATTCAACATGGCTTCGGTGAGTACACGTTTTTGGGATGCAGTCGATTCGTCCACTGGACAATTTGTCCACGGACGATTCGTCCACTGAAAATTCGTCCACTGAGGAACTCGAGACGATTCGTCCACTACAAAAAATAAGTTCCGGACGATTCGTCCATGGGTTTTTATTTCCCCAGTACATTTCCATGGGTGAAAGTTTTCTGGGTCTCTAAGGGTCGTTTTTCCAAATCGTGTAAATCCGTTGAGATTTTCATAGGGGGGTGGGTAGGGGTTATGACCCAACTTCTCCGATTGTTGATAGACGATTACTTCAAAGTTGAACAAAAAGTTCGATTCTACAACCTAGTTTTAGCAATGATTCAATCCGAGAAAGTTCCCCGATCTAGCAGATGCACATTTCAGTCAGTGCGCGAGGTGTTTTTTTTTAGGGTGTGTGTGTGTGTGTGTGTGTGTGTGTTACGGAGATCGCCGATCCTTTCGTTCGATTCCGACAAAACTGACTCAATGCGATCACCAGTCAACGGAAACACAAAATCGCAGTCCGTGAAACGAGATCCGAAAAGTTGAATCAAGTCGCGTCTAAAACAACACGCTTTGTTTCAATGACATTTGTTGTTTTGTTGAATTGTTTTTTAATGTACATTTAAATATATTGGAATTGAAGACAACGAGTTTTTATTTTATTTCGAGGTTATTAGGCATATGGAGATAACGTGACGAGGGAGGGTACAGTGGATATAATGTACGCCATTGAAGGAGAACATGACATGGGGGGGGGGGGGGGGTAATAAAGTCTTCCGACGCGGAGGCTTGCATTACCTATTTACCACATCGTAACATGCGAGATAATGTACGAGCGAGTGGACGAATCGTTAGTGGACGAATCGTCAGTGGACGAATCGTCCGGGGCATGATAATGAATACAAACAGTTAATAAAAAATGGATATTAATGTTGAATTCTAACTCTGTTTTACTTTTTTGGTTATAGTATACCACAAAATAATGTTAAGAAACGATTACAATGTCAAAAAAATTACTATTAATATGTATGAAAAAAATGCAGTCATCGAGTGGACCAATCGTCCGTGGACGAATTGTCCAGTGGACGAACCGTATGGAAAGCACGTTTTTAATGTTATTAATTTTTTAATATTGACGTTTTGCATTGATTACCAACGACTTTCCATTTGTTTCCTACAAGTTAGTAGTATTACAATTATTTTTTTTCGTTAAACTAAGCGATACGAATGGACGCATTTTAAAAGAAACAAGTAGAAATGATGTCGATAACAATTCCAAGATTTCATAATAATATTCTTTTTTTCTTTTTTTTTTTCAACTTCAACAACTTTTTGATCTTGTCTCTTTTCTATTGCCTTCGGCTTGGCAAGCCTTCTGATCGTTCTAGCATTTAGGGTTAGGGTCACTTGTACTTATAGCAATAGAGATCTATAGATGTTGGAAAGATCGGAACTTTGTTCATTAGTCAACTCGCCCCAACCCAAGCATTATACTCATAATACTGTGATGGTGCAGTTTTATGAGTATCTGGTCGTTTCGGCCGGTTGCTAGTCACTTCGTACCTTGGTCCTTTCGTACCATAGTCATTTCGTAGCTTGGTTCTTTTGTACCATAGTCATTTCGTACCTAATTTGGTCCTTTCGTACCATTGCAAAATTGAAAGTCATATCGTACCCAATCTAATTAGGTATATAAGATGCAAACACCACCTGCAACTGACTTTATAAATCATTAAATATTTAATTTTGTCCCTAAAAAAAGATCAAGTCATTTCGTACCATACACTGAAACAAATTTGTTGTTAATTTAAGGGCGTTTCGGATCAGCAAAAACAAAAAACATATTGTCATTGTGTATAAGTAATAAACATGAGCAATTGGCTGATTAGTAAATCGATAGGGTAGTCAATGTTTTTAGTGGTTGTTATTGTTTATTTCTTAAACAAATAAGATAATAAGTAATAATAAGTAATATTCGACCATTTCAAAAAAAAATTGTTCATATTTATTTATTTATTTATTATTATTAGCATATTTATTAATTATGAATGTAAAAAAAAGCACACTTTGGTCAATTGGAGCCAATTTCAGAACACATCGAAGTTGGCCGTTAGTAGTACATACCAAATACGGCTCTTGTCAGGTAAAATGAAAATAACAGTTGACAGGTGTTATGGTAAATCAATAACGATATGCTGCACAATAATGTGTTCTGATTTTCAAACTGTCAAAGTAAATTTAAAAAACAAAACAAAAAAACACTGCTTTTATGCTATGGTCGATTCGTTTTTTATATACTGGTATGATATGACTATGGTATGGAAAGACTTCTCACAATGGTACGAAATAACTAAGGTACGAAATGACTTTTTGCAATGGTACGAAATGACTAGGGTACGAAATGACCAGGCAGCATGGTATTTACATGTGCTCTACGTCACAAAAAGGTCACGTGATGCGCTTCAAATGCATGACAAGTCGAAGGGAATCCGCCGTCTAAAAATAGACTTTATTTGACGGTTGAAGGGGAAAATAAATTGATACGTACGAAAAAATATTTGGCAAAAATGCATATTGAGCTACTACGAACATTTGGGGGACCAAAAACACATTGGATATACAGATATAGATATTCTGGACAAGGAAATGTAAGTAAATTGTCATTCTAACAATTAAAAAAGGTTTTATTAGCCGGAAACTTTATAGCATTGCAACAAAGTCAGGAATGTCCCTTTAAACTACTGTGCTGTTCTGCTGTAGTCAAATATTTTCTACAAGTGTCGAACGGATATGTCAATAAAGGTAAGCGACTATTTGTTTGACTCTTTGCATAATAGGACCAATGAAGACGTAACCAGGATTTTATACACTGTCTATGAGTTGTGTTATATGAGGCGACAGGCAAATATAAAAGATGACGAAGAGAAAAAAAGGTTAAATTGGGTTACGGCAATGGCCGCGAGGTTAACACATTTCAGTTTAATTAATCTAATGTATGACATCAATTTAACCGTTGGAAGAAAGGAAGGAAATGTTTTATTTAACGACGCACTCAACGCATTTTATTTACTGTCATATGGCGTCAGACATATGGTTAAGGACCACACATATATTGAGAGAGGAAACCCGCTGTCGCCACTTCGTGGGCCTCTCTTTTTGATTAGCAGCAAGGAATCTTTTATATGCACCATACCACAGACAGGATAGTACATACAACGGCCTTTGATATGCCAGTCGTGTTGCACTGGCTGGAACGATTAACCGTTAGACCTGCCCTCAAGGGACTGCAAGTATGGATCCAAGGGGATGGTGTCAGAGATGCGCACCCCATCCGAAATTCGAAGTAGAAAATAACTATCAATTCGTTTGGTCTTTGACATCATTATGCACATACAAATTTCGTGGAATTACTGTAATCATTATTAAAAAGACCACTAAACTATGACACATTACGAATCACTGACCAGGTGGATTCCGTTTGAAGGTGGTAGTTTCTTTCCTTTTCTTTTCAGACCCCTCGAAGTATAAATGGATTTTTTGTTTTTATTAGAATGACGTGACAAGGACTGTTCTCTTCTTGTAAGGTTGAAAGTAAAACATTGTGGGGAGGTTTTCCGGTTTAATTGCTACCTATGTTGATGTTTGTGTGTTCGGCTATGTAATAACAATAGTGGCGAGATACCTCACCTGAAACATATTCCATGTCAGGACGTCCTGTTGGCCCATGTTCTATCTTTATCTATTTATTTATACTACAGCCCCGTGTATGATAAGATTGCGGGAATCGTAGATAAACTGTGGTATCTGAAGTGAAAATATTCTTCGCATGCTGAGAGTGACTGTCCTCTTGAGCGGTGCAGGAAGGATCTATTCGGAAATGGCTGTCCTACTATAGACGAGGCACTAGATAGTGATTCATGGAATCAACCACAATTTTGCCAAATTCCCATTCGCCTCTGTATTGTGCGGGCGAGACGTAGCCCAGTGGTACAGCGCTCGCTTGATAAGCGGTCGGTTTGGGATCGATCCCCGTTAGTGGGCCCATTGGGCTATTTCTCGTTCCAGCCAGTGCACCACGATTAGCACATTAAAGACCGTGGCATGTGCTATCCTGTCTATGCTGCTAATCGAAAAGATTAGCCCATGAAGTGGCGACAGCGGGTTTTCTCCCTCACTATCCATGTCGTCCTTAACCATATGTCCGACGTCATATAACCGTAAATAAAATGTGTTGAGTGTGTCGTTAAATAAACCATTTCCTTCCTGTATTGTGCAGAAATATGGTCTTGATCATGGATAATGGTTTTGTCGTTCAGATTTGACGAACATTTAAAGTTTAGTAGAAGATATGCAATCCACTCAGGATAACGGTTATATCATGTATTACTAGTTATTGTCGGATTGTCCAGACTTAAAACATCCAAATTTGGAACTGGATTGAGCTTCCTCGATCACTGGCGCCAGCGTGGCCTGTCTATATACCACCATTTGATATGATCGACATGTAATGGCCCATCAATAAAAGGTTATTGATCAGTGAGACGTATGCAATCAAGAGTACATAATCATCCGGTGATTTAACAGAGTACAGTATATCGGAAAGTTGATCGTCATGCTACGTACAAATTCTGCCCTAATCCAAAGATTTGGTCTGACCAGACAATTTGTCCTCATTACATTGATTCGTAATTGCACAGACAATTAAAACAGATTTCGCATTTCTTTTCTACTTTGAATGGCGCTGATTTTGGAACTACGTTCTCTCACCCCGTTCAAACTGGATACATCTCGTCAATGATTTGTAACGGGTCATTGTTTAGTGGTTTTCGTAATGATTGCTACAGTAATTCCACAATATTTGTATGTGTGGTATGATCTCAAAGACCATACGAAATAACAGGTATTTTCTACTGGTTCTTTCAATACGTATTACGGTCATTTATCATCAGTATTAAGTACTACGCGGTAGTAGTAGAAACACAGAGCCAGTAGGCCTAAATATGTTCTAAGCGTCGAAACCATTAACCATAATCAAACTAACTGTTATATTGGTATTTAAGTAAGTTTTTCGATATAGCTATTTCTACACATTACGCGCATTTCCTGTGATTAAGAATGAGACTTTAAATAATCTATTTACTTTATATGTTTCAAAAAAATAATTTAATTTTACTACCGCATTATTGATATCGCATCATTCTGCATTAACGGGTTTTCTCGCTTGTTGCAGTTAAAAGAAACAACGACAAGATTTATTTGCAATCATAAATGCACTAAATTTATGGCGAATAAATGATTTAATGTTTCACTGCCCCCCCCCCCCCCCCGCACACAAACACACAGACACACAGACACGCACACACACACCCACACACACACACACACACACAAATATGCTGAGGTGTCGGTATTTACATATATTCTAGATATAATTCATTATAATTTCTTTCTTTCATTCTTTCATTCTTTCTTTATGTAGCCAATTCATAGAAAATTTATTATTTGTTCTTTATCTTTGAGGCCCCTGCGCGTGCTGTAACCTCATCGTGGTGCAGGGGTGTAACATTCTCTTTGAGAATGGCCAATACAGCACAAATTGAAGTTTAGAGTAAAATTCGGTGTCCGTAAAATTCTGTGATATTTGTATTTGTATTTTTGCACAGTTCTTTACACTGTTTTTGTTTAAACCTTGAATTTTTATATTGATGTTGATCATCACTTTATTTATTTGCATTACCATAGTTTGACACCCAATAGCCGATGTATTTTTCGTGCTGGGGTGTCGTTAAACATTCATTCATTCATTCATTCATTATCTTTGAGGTCAATGCTTTCTTTCTATTCTGAAAATGTCCACCGGGATTTTTCGTAAATAAGACAACGCGAAATTAAGCCCACGGGTTTTAAAAACGATACTTTTTTACCAAATTTCAGATAATATTTTTAAAACAGGAATCTCCCAAGGGTTATAAAAAGGTATTATATGCACGATTAGAAACGGAGAGAGTTTTATAACGACATATTTAAGAAGTAATGGAATTATCATACCTGCAAATGTCATATTCTGCTATTTTTGCATGTATTAGAGATTGAAAAACAACGCATACAAATCAATCGATTCCATACATAATATTTGCATAATAACTTGGTAATATGAACTTTATAATGAGCTGGCAGTAGCGTCCCAAATAATCCTTTTGTTCTATTACAGAGAGAATCAGTGTCACATGTCCTTCAAAACAACCTTGTGTCCTATACACCATAGCCAGTTATGTTCATAAGTGTGGAAAGCAACGCACTCTCTCCCTCCTAATCTATAAAACTGAGATGGCTATATGTGTTGCCTTCAATTGATGCACCTCCCAACATCAGTCATATTGAAACATATTTTACATATGACTAAGGTAGTCATTGAACAATATGTAATCGTTTGTAATCCTATCCGAGTCGCCTGTCCAGGACAGTGGGGATAGTGGGTAGTTGTTAGTGGTTAATAAGAGAGAAGTGGGTGTAGTGACTTTACACCTACCCATTGAGTTGTTAAACATGCTCTGGGTGAGAGCAGGTGCAAACAGAATACAAGTGCTAGATCTAGTGTGGTATGAAAATCCACGAACGACTATGGTTCTTAAGAAATGGAGGTCCGATAGGACTATATCTTCCTAGGAACTACAGACTTGTGTTCCTTTAACACCGTTATCGGGATGCGAACTCAGTACCTAGCAGCATTAAGTTTGATGACATATCCGGTATACCGTATTACATATGATGAAGGGCCTTTGTTTTTCCCCACCATAGAATTTCCTCACACGTGATTAAGTGAGTTAAACCAGTACAATGTTCTTTTACAGTGATTCGTATTGATCACCAATAAATTGAACAGTACTCAGCTTACCGTGACTGGAAAATGAATTAACGTGCCCAAATCAATGCCTTATTAGTAGGTCCGTAATGGACACTCGATTGTGGTTATGGCCAAACCGTATGTTTAGGACCATGAGTGAGGAAGAAATATAATTCATGTGATATAGGAAATGTTGGAAAGCATTTAAAGCCAAAAGGAAATTTAGGAGGACAAAACTGGAGAACTCTTGCTGGTCTCAGCCAAATGTCTGAAGACTGTCAGCAGTTTATTTTCAAAGTATAGATAATGCTTTCTCACTTACTGTGTGTAAAGGTTAGAACATTCTGTAATAAGACAACGAGATCTTCCAGTATTGAATCCTTCGACCTCCTTGTTTTGACGTAGCCTACTTATTAATAGAATTTATAACCATAATAAAAGAATATCGATAAAGTATTACATTAGCTTGTCTCTAATAAGAAGCTAGACCATTTCTGAAAGGCTAATCCATTTAGTCATAACAAATGTTCCTCCTAACCATTAATAAAAATCACAGAGAAAAACCAAAAACGAATGGCAGTCAACTACAAAGTGAAGTAAGGGCAATTAGACAAGCCATCGGAATTTACCACACACTACCACATTATGACGTAACGTCAACAAAATATATCCATTGTCTGAGGTACACGCTCAATCAATAGCTTTTGACTTGAAACTTTTGTATCAATTTGTTATGTAGTTTTTAATTGCGGATATCTTACGGTCGATAATCGATGTTTTTATTTTCGTTAAGCGTTTTCATTCAGCCATTCTTTAGAACGGCTGTTGAACACCAGTGTTTGTATTTGTTAGAAACGGCCTTTCTGTATGTTAATGTTAATATTATTAATTTTGTAAGCGACGTTTCTGTATAGTCTTTGCATCCCACCATGCTCGATAGATACTAGCTGTTCAAAGAAACATTTTGTCCTTAAATGATATATTCAGCCGAACGCATCAATAAAAAACAGTTGGCTGTTATTTCGTAAGGGGCCGGATGTACCTCAGTGGTGCGATGAGCCCCATAACTGGTACACTAAAGGTCAAGTGTGTACTATCCTGACTATATATGGGGAAATGCGTATAAAATAACTAGCATTAGCATACATGGCAGAAATGGGCGTTATGTGTGGAAGTCGCTGTCTCTCTGTCTCTCTCTGTCTCTCTATCTTTCTCTGTCATTCTCTTCCGTCGTCTCTCTATTCCGCCGACTGTCTCTCTCTGTCTGTCTATCTGCCTGCCTGCCTGTCTGTCTGTCTGTCTGTCTGTCTCTCTCTCTCTCTCTCTCTCTCTCTCTCTCTCTCTCTCTCTCTCTCTCTCTCTCCGTTCCAGCCAGTGCACCACGACTGGCATATCAAAGGTATGTACTACCCTGTCTGTGGGATGGTGCATATAAAAGATCCCTTGCTGCTAATCGAAAAGAGTAGCCCATGAAGTGGCGACAGCGGGTTTCCTCTCTCAATATCTGTGTGGTCCTTAACCATATGTCTGACGCCATATAACCGTAAATAAAATGTGTTGAGTGTTTTTTTTCGTCTTAGCAAGAAAAGCCCGGCAAAACTGGACGTCATAACACGAGAAATAATAATAAAAACATGTTGACGCGCGAGGGTCAAAATCGACGCGCGCGCTAACCAGAGACCAGACATTTATTTTGTTTGGCCTAAGATGTCCTAAGAAGTGGTGAACTATCAGAGTGTAAAAGCTCCGAGTCGCTGTAAGAGAAACTGGGTGGCGGCTTCCAGACCAGTAAGCGCCTCGAGTGACGTTTCTCGTTAATGAACCATCTGTTTTTCATTACGGTCATACACGGTAATGCACGGGTCCGAGATCTTCGCCATCACTCATCGGATATTGGTGTTGGGTTAATGGCATTCATAAGACGATTACAATATTTATGCTATTCTCTAATGTCGAAAACAACCATCTGACTTATTCAAGCCTGCATGAATAAACGTATTGGCCTTTGAATTAAATAACTTAGATTTAGATTTTAGTTATACTGATAACCGTGTAATAATATACATCGTCCATAATTATGTGCTATTATTTCATATCCATATTCTAAACTCAAACATTAATTATACATAACTTTGATACGTTTCATACGTATTCATTGTTTATTTAAGACAGACCAATAACGTTGCAGATGCTTACTTAGTGTTACCTACTGTTGTTATGCAGGGATGACATGTAGAATAAATAGACGATATTTCATTATTTTTGTCAAATGTCGTCGATATCTCATCGAGTGACGTCTGCAATTACATTTCACGAGTCACGCATGCGCAATGAATGTGATATAATGTAGACTTCACGAGATAACACTATGTTTCATACCGGCCTCGGTGGCATCGTGGCAGGCCATCGGTCTAAAGGCTGGTAGATATTGGGTTCGGATCCCAGTCGAGGCATGAGATTTTTAATCCAGATACCGACTCCAAACCCTGAGTGAGTGCTCCGCAAGGCTCAATGGGTAGGTGTAAACCACTTGCACCGACCAGTGATCCATAACTGGTTCAACAAAGGCCATGGTTTGTGCTATCCTGCCTATGGAAAGCGCAAATAAAAGATCCCTTGCTGCTAATCGGAAGAGTAGCCCATGTAGTGGCGACAGTGGGTTTCCTCTCAAAATCTGTGTGGTCCTTAACCATATGTCTGACGCCATATAACCGTAAATAAAATGTTTTGAGTGCGTCGTTAAATAAAACATTTCTTTTTTCTTTCACTATGTTTCACAAGTTAACATTTTCAAATATTTAGCTAAATATTATATAATATAAAAACCCGGATGAAATTCATGCTATTGGAGGTTGCAAGAAAACCATTAAAACTATTTTAGACATTAGGCTATAATACTGACCATTTCACAAGATAGTTAAATGTGTGTGTGGGTGTGGATAATATTTGGCATGCTTCCGTCAGAGAACTGTTCAAGCACGCCTGTCGTGGGCACAACCTCTGACTTCGCCAGAGAGACCTATCCATGACAGGGAGGGTTGAATGTAAAATGCGACTCTCTTATATATGGGACGTGATTTAATTCAGTCGGTTGAGTGCTCGGCTGAGGTGCTTGCTCCCCGTGCTCGAACCATCTTGGTTGATCCATTCATCTGATTTGGTTTGTATCGTTCTAACCAGTGCACGACAACTGGTCAAAAACCGTTATGTGTGCTTTGCTGTCTGTGGGAAAGTGCCCATAAACGATCCATTGCTACTAATGGAAAAATGGTGCAGTTTTCCTTTAATGACTACGAGTCAAAATTATCAAATGTTTGACATCCAGTACCGATGAATAATAAATCCATGTGCTCTAGTGGTGTTGTTAAACAGACTTTAACTCTATATTTAACTGTCTGAATAAGGTAACAGACTCTCTCTCTCTCTCTCTCTCTCTCTCTCTCTCTCTCTCTCTCTCTCTCTCTCTCTCTCTTTCTCTCTCTCTCTCTTGTCTCTCTCTCTCTCTCTCTCTCTGTCTCTCTCTCTCTCTCTCCTCTCTCTCTCTCTCTCTCTCTCTCTCTCCTCTCTCTCTCCTCTCTCTCTCTCTCTCTCTCTCTCTCTCTCGCTCTCTCTCTCTCTCTCTCTCTCTCTCTCTCTCTCTCTCTCTCTCTCTCTGTGTGTGTGTGTGTGTGTGTGTGTGTGTGTGTGTGTGTGTCTCTGTATTTCTCTGTATGTACATACACACATATTTTTGTCAGGAAATGAAATTAAAAGATAAATATTTAGCAGCAATTAATTCTGGAGCTATGGTCAGCTGTAAGTATGTTTTTTTTTATTCCACATCAATAGATATATTATAAGTACATGCAATTTACTTAAGCTCGAGAGGCAAACTATCGACTGTAGTTTAGTATTGTTTCCTAACATGGGGTTAAGATATACTTATTTAGCAGCAATTAATTCTGGTGTTATGACCAGCTGTAAATCTTGTTTCCATTTCACATCAATAGATTTGATACATGTAGCTTTTTGTTTTATTCCACATCAATAGATTTATTACGTGTTGCTTACTTAAGCTTGACAACCACACTATCAATCATTGTTTACTATTGTTTTCTAGCATGGAATTAAAACAAATATTTAGCCGCAATTAATTCTGATGCTATGAACAGCTGTAAATATGTTTTTCTTCCACATCAATAGACTTCTTACACACCCTTTGGTGAGAACACCATGCGTTATTTTCGGTTACACATGGTTGTTTACACATGTACGTGTGTTAACAATTTCAAGACATACGACTGGCTGCTCCTAGATGATGACCAGGTCACTAAAACTATACATCTAATGAAAAACTACACGATGGAAATCGAGTGGACTATGACGTATAATTAACCTGACATTCATGTGTCTGTGACGCGTAAGTCAGCTACAAGTAACTAAATAACTTTTAGTCGAAAAAGATGTTAAAATATGCTTAAAACCTGTTTTTTGAGGATAATACATTCGTGTCCGTTAGATACCATTTATCTCACAACTCGTTGTTCAAAAACGTATCAAACTCGTTTTCGCTCGTTAAATACATTTTAAAACAACCCGTTGTGAGACAAATGGTATCTAACGGCCACTGATGTATTATTACCTATACATTACATGTAGCTAACTTAAGCTTGAGAATCAAACTATTGATCGTAGTTTAATATTGTTTCCTCGTATTGCAGTACCATCACAAGGGTATGTAAAAAGTGGCCTCGTTAAAACACAAATACATATATTGTCTTGAAAACCGACATTTAGAAGTTCGCAGTCAGAAAAAAAATCACAGTCGAAGAAGTAGAAGTAGGGCAGTCGAAATGAATCCAGTCGAATCCAGTAGCAAAGTGGACGCTACACAGCTAACTCCATTATGACCTATTGTGAAAGACGTCCTTTGACAATACCAGCCCTGTTTGAAGGACGTGCATGTCATGACAGCTCGGGGTGAAGTACACGTTCAAAGAACTGCACACGGGACCTAAATGTCAGGCAATATATCAGTTAGGGCAAAACTGAACAAACAATTGAAATTTAATTACAGCGACGAAGAGTTGACGAAGAAAATTGTTAACCAGTGACCTAAATCAGCTACCATTAATATATTAGCCTTTTTTTTTTTTTTTTTTTTTTTTAAAGATGCCCGATGAAGGGGCTGGTGATAGCATCGACATGTTGAATTGCTGACAAACTTAAACTGTTGAACATTCAGCTTCTACCATCGACATGTTGAATTGCTGATAAACATACATTGTTGACAAACCTAATTTGTTGAACATACAGCTTCTACCATCGGCATGTTGAATTGTTGACAGACGTGGTGTGATAAACATGTAGCTACTAACATCGACACCTTGAATTATTGACAGACGTGGTGTGATGGACATGTAGATACTACCATCGGCATGTTGAATTGTTGACAGACGTGGTGTGATAAACATGTAGCTACTAACATCGACACCTTGAATTATTGACAGACGTGGTGTGATGGACATGTAGATACTACCATCGCTATGTTGAATTGTTGACAGACGTGGTGTGATGGACATGTAGATACTACCATCGCTATGTTGAATTGTTGACAGACGTGGTAGTGTGATGGACATGTAGATACTACCAACGCTATGTTGAATTGTTGACAAACGTGGTGTGATGGACATGCAAATACTACCATCGCTAGGTTGAATTGTTGACAGACGTGGTGTGATGGACATGTAGATACTACCATCGCTATGTTGAATTGTTGGCAGACGTGGTGGTGTGATGGACATGTAGATACTACCATCGCTATGTTGAATTGTTGACAGACGTGGTGGACATGTAGATACTACCATCGCTAGGTTGAATTGTTGACAGACGTGGTGTGATGGACATGTAGATACTACCATCGCTATGTTGAATTGTTGGCAGACGTGGTGGTGTGATGGACATGTAGATACTACCATCGCTATGTTGAATTGTTGACAGACGTGGTGGACATGTAGATACTACCATCGCTAGGTTGAATTGTTGGCAGACGTGGTGGTGTGATGGACATGTAGATACTACCATCGCTATGTTGAATTGTTGACAGACGTGGTGGACATGTAGATACTACCATCGCTATGTTGAATTGTTGACAAACGTGGTGGTGTGATGGACATGTAGATACTACCATCGCTATGTTGAATTGTTGACATACGTGGTGTGATGGACATGTAGATACTACCATCGCCATGTTGAATTGTTGACAGACGTGGTGTGATGGACATGTAGATACTACCATCGCTATGTTGAATTGTTGACAAACGTGGTGGTGTGATGGACATGTAGATACTACCATCGCTATGTTGAATTGTTGACAGACGTGGTGTGATGGACATGTAGATACTACCATCGCCATGTTGAATTGTTGACAGACGTGGTGTGATGGACATGTAGATACTACCATCGCCATGTTGAATTGTTGACAGACGTGGTGTGATGGATATGTAGATACTATCATCGCCATGTTGAATTGTTGACAGACGTGGTGTGATGGACATGTAGATACTATCATCGCCATGTTGAATTGTTGACAGACGTGGTGTGATGGACATGTAGATACTACCATCGCTATGTTGAATTGTTGACATACGTGGTGTGATGGACATGTAGATACTACCATCGCCATGTTGAATTGTTGACAGACGTGGTGTGATGGACATGTAGATACTACCATCGCTATGTTGAATTGTTGACAAACGTGGTGGTGTGATGGACATGTAGATACTACCATCGCTATGTTGAATTGTTGACAGACGTGGTGTGATGGACATGTAGATACTACCATCGCCATGTTGAATTGTTGACAGACGTGGTGTGATGGACATGTAGATACTACCATCGCCATGTTGAATTGTTGACAGACGTGGTGTGATGGATATGTAGATACTATCATCGCCATGTTGAATTGTTGACAGACGTGGTGTGATGGACATGTAGATACTATCATCGCCATGTTGAATTGTTGACAGACGTGGTGTGATGGACATGTAGATACTACTATCGCTATGTTGAATTGGTGAAAGGAAAGAGTTGGATTTATAACAACAGCAAAACATTTGATCAGCAGCAATTCAGCAGCGTATAATGATATGTTCACACTACCAACTGTCACGACGAAGTTGGCCAACTCGCCTATTTCTCGATTTCTACGACTGTCCAGTTGCTAGTCCGAGCACTCTTACAACTGGATTCTCGCCAAGTCATACGACCGATTAGTTGTTAATCTGAGCGCACCCATCTTAAGTCAGGAGTCGGCCAAGTTCGTCGTGACAGTTGTGCGACACTTGGTTTAAAATATTAATGAAGGAATTTGAAACCACCACATAAGCTAATTATTTTTTATATATGTACAGACCAAACATCATACCTGTATATCACGACATGTAACATAGGCCAGATGTAGCACTTTTCTATAGGCTAAACAACATACATATATTATCATACACTATCATTGACATATTCTAGACGTAACACTTTTTAATAGACAAGAAATACACGAATAGCACGACCTTTGATATATACTAATTGTGGTATTGTTCTATAGACCGAACAACATTGAAATACAGACAATACAACATACACGTATACTTTTGATAATATGCTAGTTGTAGCATTTTATGTACATACCATACAACATACATTTACACCACGCCCATTGGTATTATGCTAGTGGTAGAATGTTGTTTACAGACAATACAACATACACATATACCACAACCTTTGATAATATGCTACTTGTAGCATTGTTTTTGTTTTACACGTAATACAACATACACCTTTTACAACAACCTTTGGTATTATGCACGTATACCAGGACCTTTAATAATATACTAGTTGTAGCATTTTGTTACAGACAATACAGCATACACATATACCACAACCTTTGATAATATGCTAGTTGTAGCATTTTGTGACAGACAATAGAACACACACGTATATCAGAACCTTTGATGACATGCTAGTTGTAGCATGTTGTTACATACAATACAACATGCTAGTACACCGCGAGCTTTGATAATATGCTAGGTGTAGAGCACTGGAAGGAATATGAAATAATACAAATGTTTCTGCGGACGTAGATCGATCCGACGACCTTTTGTATACCAGAGTGGAGCCGACTATTCACCCAGCCCCACCGCACTGAACATCACCAACTAACCCATTTGGCGAGCAATGTTTCCCGACTCTACCATTATCTGCTGACAATCGGGTGAACAAACGGACAAAGGTTCACACGCAGAATGTTCTGTCACCTCCACGGCTCCCGTCATACTCAGAATTAATGACTTTATGTGTGCCAGAATTTCCCTTAATTGGTTTTGTTAAATGGAACCAATTCGGAGATTTAAGCGAACGCGCGTTTAAGATATGATATTTAACGTGCAGGGTAAACACATCGAAAGGTCAAGGTCACACAACTGCTCGCTTGAGATATGTGGACAGTTTTGATGGATTGAACATAAGAGCAGCGACCCACCAGCATTACAATTATTTCCCAATATGCCTAGACCATTAAATCTTATTTTGATTAAGAAATGCAACATGTCCACTACTTCTTTCCAGTTGGTGCTCTCAGATCGATGGAGGAGTCACAGCCTATTGTTAGTGCTTCCGGCTGAGGTGTAGTAAGTCGTACTATCATGCCTGTAGGATAATGCATGTATTTAAAATTACAGTGTTTCCAAATGATATAATGGCTTTCTATTTCACATCAACAGACATATAATGTTCCAACATACATTTACTATACCCCTGACTGTTCCAGTTATATTAATACCGATAACACAGAGAATATACCTGTAATGTTAAAATGACAAATTGTATGTGTGGTGTCTTTTGAAAACAAATTTCTATAGCCTCCGATAGTAATATCTGGAACCGCCCTGATAACAGACAGCAGCGCACAATACTGTTTTTCAGTTAGAAAGATGAACAAAATAGAAAAAAGATGACAACATTCCCAACACAAACCAAACGTGAGTTAAACCACACACAAACACACGCATGCACGAGACACACACACACACACACACACACACGCACGCACACGCACACACACGTGCGCTCACGCGTGCGTATGGGAAATACAAATAAAAACCAAAATCAAACCAAGACACCATATTAGAAAAGTCCATATTGATCTGGATTCATAACGAATTGTCACGGGGATCCTATAATACCCGTAACTGAATGAAACACGATTGTCCAAATATCTCTCCTAACTGTATCTCTCTGTAACAGGCAGTTATACCCGCTGGCTCGTCTAGGTATGATCAGAGATCAGATCTTATATAAAGTATATATTATTATAGCACGTTTAGTTCACTAGAAAACACAACAAAAACACAATACACTTTGGAATCTGTATTAACCTACGCTGACAAATGTACTGCCGCAGTAGTTAATTAACAACAACAAATAATAACAACCCAGAACTGATCACTTAATTAGTTAATCTCTAGGTGTCTAGTTTACACAATATGCTAATCACTTCACCGTGACACAACACCCACACGTGTGATAATTGAGAAACGCTTCCAGGAGAACTTAATTAATAAAGGAATTACAACTCTATTCCTAACTGGTTAATTTTTAATTAACCCTTACTACTCGTTCAGTAACGTGTGATAATTGAGAAACGCTGCCAGGGGAACTTAATTAATAAAGGAATTACAACTCTATTCCTAACTGGTTAATTTTTAATTAACCCTTACTACTCATTCAGTAACCTTGTAACACAGAATTAATACTGGTACCTATCACAATAAAGACAATAACCTATAGTTTACCTAGGTCCTCTAGGATGACTGTCTAAGCCTTAATAATTATTTAGAACAGTGAGCCTACAGTATACTGCGTCAGATGACCGGCAGCACCGTCTAAATAATATTGGTATAATACAGTATTAAAATATTTAAAGTCACATCAAGGTTATACAACAGAGCAGAAATGATATTTACCAAGTCCAAACGGACTAACGTTCCCTGGAAGCCTTCCAATATGTTTCTCCCTGTTATCTCTAAAACCCTAGCTATTTATCATAAAACCGAATATCGCCTGGGGGTACATCGTGGTCCTCCCCCTATCAAGTGATATTTCCACAGCGACCACGCCGGCATATTTTTCTTAGATGGTCAGACTTACTGTCGCCAGTTCGCTAGAGATTCCATGGTCGCGCGAAGGTATTACGTAACTACTGGCCACATGGCCTCCGCACCTGGGCTGGGTGTGTATTAGAAAGTACAGCTCGACGACCATCGCGCAGAGGTATTACGTAACAAGGTACCCACCTGGACTTAAGTGCATATTGGAACTGCACACGGCCCTCTAAAACAATTAATATCACCACAGGCGAAAACAAAATTAAGAGCATGTTCCGTCACACGAATGTTTTAGGTCCCGATTCGTTTTAACTGAATACATTTTGATCAAATGTTATGCGGAGTTACCGATGGTAAAGAGTCTACCGTTTACCTGCTTTCACTAAATTATCAAATTTGTGACGTTATGAAACATACTTTTGTTTTGTTTTCGCTTTTGTTTTGGGTGTTTTTACAGTAATACGACTTCACTTTACATTAATGAGGATTTCATTTGTCATCAGAATGTCTTTTCTACAAGATGTCTAAAATTAGCGGTCACTGCAGTTTATAACGTAACATAATCCAATGTATACTGAACGAAAAAATAAGACGCGAATATTAATTTGGTTCTCTTTAATATATTTAAAATTATTCCGTTTGAATTCCATTAGCTTGTGTGTCTTATTATCATTATCAATATCCATTCAGGCACATTTTCACAGTATATGTACTGAATTAATTTTATCAAGATTTGTTTTTAGTCGCTTGTCTTTTGTTTTTCAGTGTAGACTAATATTTGTTTTTAATTATTTTGTTTTTATAAATTAAGTGTATGATACTGCATTATTAACTGCATTTTGCGGTTTTGTTAGATATATATTTTATGTTATGTTAAATGTTTTAAATGTGTTTTAATGTAATATTTATATATTTTATGTGTCGATTATTGACATTTTATAGTCTCTCATAACTCCATATGAAATGACTCAGTGCTATTGTAGATTTTGTTGTTGTGTTTAGTGATGTTTTATGTTTTAACTGAAGTGAGAGTTTAAAAAACAACTTGTCTGTCTGCCTGTCTGCCTTGTCTGTCTCTAGTTCAGCTAGTACGCACTTCTTACATAAATAACTGTAATACGATTATGTAGTATTGATTTGTTAAACTCAATAGTTCTGTTATTTTCTGATCCGTCTTGCGACTGTTAACGATACGCAGTGGGGCGTTATGGACTTACAGGTACAATCAATCAACCCATCAATCACAGGCATATCACTTAAGAATCTCGTCGCTTCATATCGACATGCCGCTGAAAGATAATTATTCGTTTATAATATGATAATCCAGGGAATCAACCATATAATGTAAAATTACACGTTGACTAATCAATACATTTCAAAGAGACCTCTTAAAATTATATTGCGTGTCGTATTATTTGTTTGCTAATCTCTCAATGTAACTTACTAATTAAATAGTGAGTGAAAGTCATCCGTATACAGTGAAACCTGTGTTAAACAACCACAAAAAGAATATCAAAATGTGGCCTTTTAAAGAGAGTTGGCTGCTTAATAGACGTTAATTTATACGATATTAGATGATTTGGGTGAATAAAAATGCTGCCTCTTAACGCAGGGACTGTTTAATACAGGTGGCTGCTTAATGCAGATGGCTGCTTAATACAGGTGGCTGCTTAATGCAAGTGGCTGCTTAATGCAGGTGGCTGCTTAATACAGGTGCTGCTTAATACAAATGGCTGCTTAATACAGGTGGTTGTTTAATAGAGGTGGCTGCTTAATACAGGTGGCTGCTTAATGCAGGTGACTGCTAGAGCAGGTTTGATTATATTTTGTATACCTATTCAAAACAATAATGGAAAACATGGTATTTGACATCAAAATTGAATTCACTGTTTGAGTAGTTACGTCTGTATTAAATGCAAATATATAATGTGGGACTCAGTGTCACGTCTGTGGCATTGCATGTCACTAACACTTTTAACTTCCAGATACTAGAGATTCTAGTGGGTTCTGGGAGCTGTCAATATTTGCTGTTGGTAGCAGTACACCAAATAATGTCTCAGCAGGTCAACATTCGAAATGTGCCCAACGTTTCATCCCACAGTTAATACTACCAGTCTTGTCATTGGTGATAAATGCGACTGTGTTTGTTGTCAAAACAATGTTGTTTCATCTGAGCAGTGAATTCCTATAATTTAACTAGTGTCATTGCACCGGAAAGGATCATTGGACCGACAAAGAACTCGCTCGTAACAGGATAACGGAGACGACCATCCAATGATAACGATTGATGGACGATTACGAACACAGGTGCTTATCGCCAATATAGCAAATCTCAACAAAAACCTTTTTCCAGTCTTTTGACCCAGACTATACTGCAGTTTATCTGTGAGTCACGGCTAGTGAAAGTAATAATGAAACTTGTAGCATTTATTAGGGTGAATCTTGGACATTTATTGGGGAGAGATATACTTGGCTGCTGTACTCAGAACTGGGTAACTCTCCCCAAATTCTCTTAATATTGTGTACTTTAACCTGGGGCGATAAATTTACCATTGTATTTGAACATGTATATATTGTGATCTATAACCTGGAGCGGAACCTATTTTAATTATTGCTTTAGATATTGTCGTTTTAAGATGGGGGGGGGGGGGGGGGGAATTCCTGTTGATTGATTTTGTAGTTGGCCGCTGTTCACAGGGTCTCTTGACTCATTGTTTAGTTTTTCCTTTTATTAATATTTTGAATATGTGAGGGACCGCTGTTCGCAAGGCCCTTCGACTCTTGTTTGATGTTGTTTGATTTTGATCATTGGAATTTATTGTTGGTTTGGCGTGCCATTGTGCCTTTTGTGGCCAATCTCATGCCAAAATTAAGGGAGGAGTAAAAAATTAAAATGTAAATAGTCGTAAGTGTCTGTCATTCTGTTAGTAGTAGTGTGTGGAATTAAGTAGTCACAGCGGCTCTCTGTTATGTCTGAAACGAGCAGCTTATCCCCCATTTTTGTCTCTGATCTACCTTAAGGGTGATGTATGGCAGTATGTATACCCTGTGTATAGATGTTGGTTAAAACGCTGCGTGTACATATTACAATAACTGTGTACACAAACATATTTGCTTCCCCTTACGTCGCTCTTTAAATAACTTTTAATGGTTGAAAAAGCCATAAATATTACGTTTTAAAGACGTTTAAAAACGAAATCTTTGTTTTATAAACTAATACAACTGAGAAAATATGTGCAAATCACTTAATAAATATATAGTCTTCCATAAAAGGTGTTCGGAAATATTTTCGAACCGTAATATTGCTTGAAATGAAGACCATCCTGCGAAAACAATACATGATTACCGGCCTCGGTGGCGTAGTGGTTAAGCCATCGGACTACTGGCTGGTAGGTACAGGGTTCGCAGCCCGGTACCGGCTCCAACCCAGAGCATGTTCTTAAGGGTGTAAGGCCACTACACCCTCTTCTCTTTCACTAACCACTAACCAACTAACAGCTAACCCACTGTGCTGTACAGACAGCCCAGATAGCTGAGATATATGCCCATGATAGCGTGCTTGAACCCTAATTGGATATAAACACGAACATAAGTTGAAAAGAATGGACTGAATCTCTTAGGTTCACCAATCTAATATTACAACAATTATTTTACAATATGCCTTCTATAAGTCGAACAATTTTGTAAACTAATTTTACAAAGCAGATGATATACCAAGGCGGTGTAGTATTAATAAAAAAACCGTCCCTAGTGTAATTAGTTCTATAAAATTTCATGGAATTTGAAATCCCTTGAAGTTCATACAGATTTTAAACGTGATTGAATTTGGGTGATTGTAATGAAAAACATTAGACATTTGTTTATTAGTTCCCATGGTGACCGTGACAGTGTGAACAAGAAGTTATATTTGGTCTTGGTATAAAAGGAAACAACTCGTCTTATTAAATACATATTTGTCCTGATATGAGCAATTTTAATATATGTTACTATTATCGTTTATATGATTTCATTTTGTGGTATGCACCCTGTTATGAGTTATGTGTTCCATTATTTCTTTCCCTCACTATGCATGACAGAAACTCTGTTACGATTCACCGTAAGCCAATTTAGTAGCGCTATAATTGAAAAAGAAACCAAGTTGGAAAACATATACAGTGTACTTTAAAAAGAAATCAAGTTGGAAAACATATACAGTTCACTTTAAAAAGAAATCAAGTTGGAAAACATATACAGTTCACTTTAAAAAGAAAGCAAGTTGAAAAGCATATAAAGTGTATTTTAACAAAAAATCAAGTTGGAAAACATATAAAGTGTATTTTAAAAAGAAAGCAAGTTGGAAAATATATACAGTGTACTTTAAAAAGAAATCAAGTTAGAAAGCATATACAGTGTACTTTAAAAAGAAAGCAAGTTGGAAAACATATAGTGTACTTTAAAAAGAAAGCAAGTTGGATAACATATACAGTGTACTTTAAAAAGAAAGCAAGTTGGAAAACATATACAGTGTACTTTAAAAAGAAAGCAAGTTGGAAAACATATACAGTGTACTTTAAAAAGAAAGCAAGTTAGAAAGCATATACAGTGTACTTTAAAAAGAAAGCAAGTTAGAAAGCATATACAGTGTACTTTAAAAAGAAAGCAAGTTGGAAAACATATACAGTGTACTTTAAAAAGAAAGCAAGTTGGAAAACATATACAGTGTACTTTAAAAAGAAAGCAAGTTGGAAAACATATACAGTGTACTTTAAAAAGAAAGCAAGTTGGAAAACATATACAGTGTACTTTAAAAAGAAAGCAAGTTGGAAAACATATAGTGTACTTTAAAGAGAAAGCAAGTTGGAAAACATATACAGTGTACTTTAAAAAGAAAGCAAGTTGGAAAACATATACAGTGTACTTTAAAAAGAAACCAAGTTGGAAAACATATAGTGTACTTTAAAAAGAAAGCAAGTTGGAAAACATATACAGTGTACTTTAAAAAGAAAGCAAGTTGGAAAACATATAGTGTACTTTAAAAAGAAAGCAAGTTGGAAAACATATACAGTGTACTTTAAAAAGAAACCAAGTTGGAAAACATATAGTGTACTTTAAAAAGAAACCAAGTTGGAAAACATATACAGTGTACTTTAAAAAGAAACCAAGTTGGAAAACATATACAGTGTACTTTAAAAAGAAAGCAAGTTGGAAAACATATACAGTGTACTTTAAAAAGAAAGCAAGTTAGAAAGCATATACAGTGTACTTTAAAAAGAAAGCAAGTTAGAAAGCATATACAGTGTACTTTAAAAAGAAAGCAAGTTGGAAAACATATACAGTGTACTTTAAAAAGAAAGCAAGTTGGAAAACATATACAGTGTACTTTAAAAAGAAAGCAAGTTGGAAAACATATAGTGTACTTTAAAAAGAAAGCAAGTTGGAAAACATATACAGTGTACTTTAAAAAGAAAGCAAGTTGGAAAACATATACAGTGTACTTTAAAAAGAAAGCAAGTTGGAAAACATATAGTGTACTTTAAAAAGAAAGCAAGTTGGAAAACATATACAGTGTACTTTAAAAAGAAAGCAAGTTGGAAAACATATACAGTGTACTTTAAAAAGAAAGCAAGTTGGAAAACATATAGTGTACTTTAAAAAGAAAGCAAGTTGGAAAACATATACAGTGTACTTTAAAAAGAAAGCAAGTTGGAAAACATATACAGTGTACTTTAAAAAGAAAGCAAGTTGGAAAACATATACAGTGTACTTTAAAAAGAAAGCAAGTTGGAAAACATATACAGTGTACTTAAAAAGAAAGCAAGTTGGAAAACATATAATCTTCAGACCTATGAACTACATGTAACATCGATAATGATTATGTTCCATATCGACACTCTTTCTCACCACAGCTGGCTCCTCGTAAGCTGTCTACTTGTACAACTGTGTTTGTTTTGTAAAAAAATATCATTTATCCGACTGCGCCCAGTCGAAACTATCGCAAGCTGAGTCATTCCGCAGAAATCATTTTCAATAGTTCGTCCCCACTGATCCGCAACATAATGACCGTGATACCAAATTAGGCTCGATGATGAACCGTTTGTGTTCATGATATTTTCACTTCTCAAATTATATCATCATAATTATGTTTTTCGAAGTAAAATTGAATATTTTCGTAAGTAGCAATTCATTGATGTTACATTTGAAGTCCGTGTTGAAACACATTAAAGGTATAACGATCCATATTGGCAAATGAATAATCGGTCTATTTATGATGATCAATGTGAAGTTTAAGTTATTTCAAACAACACGTATTGCACCTGATTGCTACATGGACCAAATGTGTGTATATAGTAAATGCTAAATGTTAATTAAAATATTTTAACAGGCCTCTAGACGCGGTTTCTGGATTGCGAGGGAGGGGGGGGGGACAACTTTTAATGGAAGGGGCACAGTCTTCAATGGAGAAATCGAGTCAGATTTTTATCTTTATTTATATAAAGTAGTACAAAAGAAAGGGAAAAACACCCCGTTCATTTTCGTTCCCCCCTCTACCCTCGGTTCCTACTGGCCTGTTTAATCATTATAAGGGACCACTGTGGTGTTATTATCGAAAATAAATAATCAAATTGGTATCTCCTTTTTTCTTAAGATTAAAAAAAAAAAAATAATAATAAGAGTACTAAAGAAAAATTAAACATATTTTTTTATATACGGCTGCGTCATTCTGACATGCATAGCTAGGCATCTAAAAGCATGAAAGTGCTTCCTCACGATGTTTAAACGTTTTGACTTGCTAAGCCGTTCACAACTAATTGCTTTGATTTTCCCCGAGTCGGCAATATCGTGATGGAGAATCGTCTTCCTTTAATAGGCTCTAGTTTCTGCAATGAAGTGCAATTGGTGTCCTCTTTCTTAAAATAAAACGTAAACTTACTGAATACTCCGTGCGTCACGACGATAAAAAAAAGTGACTTGTAGATGGATACCGTCAGTCTATGCGCACTCATCGCCACAATCTATGGTTGCATCCTACCGTGTGCACTTTAAACGGTGATTTTAGCGCTAAGGTCATTTTGTAAGAGGCGGCGCAGGTCTACAATCAACCACTATTTTGCCAAAGGCCCATTCGACTCTGCATTGTGTAGAGATACAGTCCTGATCATGTATTGCGGTTTTGTCGTTGATCATGCAAGGCCGTACCCTCCGCCGGGGGTGGAGGGGGGGGGGGGGGGGGGGCAGGGGGCAGTTGCCCCTCTGAGAATCTCACTTTTTTCTTTACTTTAGAAAATAGCATGCACATCTCAGGGTTTAATTTGTATAGTGTTTCATTTGTTTATATAAAGTAGTCACCCCTTTCCTCGAATTTTGATCAGGGTACGGCCCTGTTATGTATAATAATATTATGATTAATATGATATCTGCTGTGCTATGCTAGATAAGGGGTGATTTTCCCCAGGTAATCAATTGTTCGGTTATGTGAATTACATTTGTGTAACCTACTCACTTAGCTCAACCTTGCATCGAACAGTATTTTCAGTTGATACAGGAAGTTTAAGGGAGAAAAATAATAGAATAGTTTCTTTGATACTTGGTAATGTGACTATCAGAACGTATAACGGTTTACTACGTAACCACATGGCGGTTCACACGAATTTACTTTTGCATAACCGACACACGAACAGAACGTTCTGTTCTGTGCTGTTCAGTTCTGTAATATTTTGTTCAGGGCCCAATTTCACAAAACATCGTAAGCCCAGTTTTGCACGTAAACGTAAATCTACGACTAAAACACAATTCTTTTTACCATTTATAGTACATCAAATATAGTTAGAAGTACACATATTTAATTTTCTATGGCCATTAAAATGCTCCATCTCCCGCAATTATGTAATTTTCATTGTGACGTAGGTGTTAAACACGTATAAGCGTATGTCCGGTATAAACTACTAGTCGTAGACGTAAACTTACGATGTTTTGTGAAATTGGCCCCTTGTGACTAATTCACAAAGCTCTTTTAAGCTCACCTAAGCAACATCACACTGTCTTTGCGATTCTTTTTGCATAGCACCGCGTGATCGCAGTTGCGAGAGTTTGGTGAATTAGACCTCTGTTATGTATTGGGCTTTTTTTTCTTTCTTTTTTTTAGCTCAGTCGGTTGCAAAAAAGTTTGATTTGTTTAACGACACCACTAGGGCACGTTGATTTATTAATCATCGGCTATTGGATGTCAAAGATTTTCTCATTTTGACATATAATCTTAAAGAGGAAACCCGCTACATTTTCCATTAGTCGCAAGGCATCTTTTATATGCACCATCCCACAGACAGCATAGCACATACCACGGCCTTTGATATACCAGTCGTGGTGCACTGGCTGGAACAAGTAATAGCCGAATGAGTTAATTCGGTCGAGTGCTCGCTTGAGGTGCTTGGGTTTTTTATCGTTCAACCAGCGCACCACAACTGGTCAAAGGCCGTGGTATGTGCTTTCCTGTCTGAAGGAAAGTGCACAAAAAGATTAGGAAAAATGTAGCGGGTTTCCTCCGATAACTACAAGTCAGAATTACCTAAGGTTTGACATCCAATAGCCGATGATTAATTAATCGATGTGCTCTAGTGGTGTCGTTAAACAAAGCAAACTTTTAAACTGTGTCGTGCTGTTATGTGCTGTGTTGAACTATGACGTGTCGGGCTACATGATGCGCTGTTCAGATCAGTTCTGTTACAATATGATGTGTTGAGCTGTGATGCGTTAGGCTACATGGTGTGCCGTTCAGTTCAGTTCTATTACAGTATGCTGTGTTGAGCTGTGATGCGTTAGGCTGTGCCGTTCAGTTCAGTTCTATTACAGTATGCTGTGTTGAGCTGTGATGCGTTAGGCTACATGGTGTGCCGTTCAGTTCAGTTCTATTACAGTATGCTGTGTTGAGCTGTGATGCGTTAGGCTACATGGTGTGCCGTTCAGTTCAGTTCTATTACAGTATGCTGTGTTGAGCTGTGATGCGTTAGGCTACATGGTGTGCCGTTCAGTTCAGTTCTATTACAGTATGCTGTCTTGAGCTGTGATGCGTTAGGCTACATAGTGTGCCGTACAGTTCAGTTCTATTTATGCTGTGTTAAGCTGTGGTGTGTTAAGCTTTATGATGCGCTATGCTTCGGCTGTTCTAGAAATGAATGAATGAATGAATGAATGTTTAACGACACCCCAGCACGAAAAATACATCGGCTATTGGGTGTCAAACTATGGTAATGCAAATAAATAAAGTGATGATCAACATCAATATAAAAATTCAAGACTTAAACAAAAACAGTGTAAAGAACTGTGCAAAAACACAAATATCACAGAATTTTACGGATACTGAATTTTACTCAAAACTTCAATTTTGTGCTGTATTGGCCATTCTCAAAGAGAATGTTACACCCCTGCACCACGGTGAGGTTACAGCACGCGCAGGGGTTCTAGAAATGAGATGGAGCCCAGCGGCGAAAGTGGGGTCACCTGAAATATTACTTCATTAGTTATAGATATGTGTCTGGCATATTTAATTTTCAACGATTAATTTTTGGGGAGGGGCTGGGGGGGGGGGGGGGGGTCGAGGGTTCCATGGAGTTAGGAATAATTGCCATCCACTCCCCTCTGCTTTTGGTCCTTTCTGAAAGGTATTGCATATCTCATTTTGTCCAATTCCAAGATGTAGACATCAATATTTCGTAGTTCTTTTAATTCGTATGGGCACGTTAGAAATTCTTTATTGATTACCGCGTCGTCGAAATTGCCAAAGTAACATTTGTCGTTGCTACTGAGTGTTCTTCTGGGTTATAATTGTCGCGTAAACATCGACATTGGCCAGTTGTCTGATTGGTTGTCATGACTAATGAGTGTAACTTAAATTGAAAATGACCCTGTATTAAAAATAAAACCCATCCGGAAGACTTTGTTTCATCTTGAATAATGACAGCTTGTTACGAGCTTTTCAAGTTTTCATCACAGAAAACGGACAAATTGGGCTCTCTTTTGTTGTTGTTTTTGAATGGTTGTAACGATAATTTCGTAGAGGTTTTCTTATCTGATTACATATTTTTGATCTCTGTTAACGTAATCCAGACTCGTGATGCTGTTTTAATATTTCTAAAACAAGGTAGTACTTCTAAGAGTGTTTACTTATTTTAGAAATTAAGCTTGAAAAATATGTCTTTGTTATATATACACAAGCATAATGATTGTTATATAAGATAAACGATAAAACTATTAATATGTTTCTTTTTGTGTGTTTTTTTTAATCATATCTCTGCACAAGACAATATACATAGGGTGTTTTGATAATATCTTTCGCGATTGCTTCCCTGGGTTACTGTCAGGTGTTTCGCCATTACGAAGTTTGCCATTTCCCCACAACGATCAGCCTTCCCTACTTCGTCTGTAGGAGGACTGCCACTCTTATGTTTGGCTCATACCTACCGATTAACGCCGACTCGACAACCACGTCTCATCTTATGTTTGGCTCATACCTACCGATTAACGCCGACTCGACAACCACGTCTCATCTCCAGGTTTGGCTCATACCTACCGATTAACGCCGACTCGACAACCACGTCTCATCTCCAGGTTTGGCTCATACCTACCGATTAACGCCGACTCGACAACCACGTCTCATATCCAGGTTTGGCTCATACCTACCGATTAACGCCGACTCGACAACCACGTCTCATCTCCAGGTTTGGCTCATACCTACCGATTAACGCCGACTCGACAACCACGTCTCATCTTATGTTTGGCTCATACCTACCGATTAACGCCCACTCGACAACCACGTCTCATCTTATGTTTGGCTCATACCTACCGATTAACACCGACTCGACAACCACGTCTCATCTCCAGGTTTGGCTCATACCTACCGATTAACGCCGACTCGACAACCACGTCTCATCTCCAGGTTTGGCTCATACCTACCGATTAACGCCGACTCGACAACCACGTCTCATCTCCAGGTTTGGCTCATACCTACCGATTAACGCCGACTCGACAACCACGTCTCATCTCCAGGTTTGGCTCATACCTACCGATTAACGCCGACTCGACAACCACGTCTCATCTCCAGGTTTGGCTCATACCTACCGATTAACGCCGACTCGACAACCACGTCTCATCTTATGTTTGGCTCATACCTACCGATTAACGCCGACTCGACAACCACGTCTCATCTTATGTTTGGCTCATACCTACCGATTAACGCCGACTCGACAACCACGTCTCATCTTATGTTTGGCTCATACCTACCGATTAACGCCGACTCGACAACCACGTCTCATCTCCAGGTTTGCCCCGACTGCACTGTCACGTCGGCTGGTGTGTGCAGGTGCACATTTGCAGACCACTGCCAACTCGATAAGATATCCCTTGCTGCTGATAGAAAAAGTTAAAATATACAAATATATAAGATATCACTTGCTGCTGATAGAAAAAGTTAAAATATACAAATATATAAGATCCCTTACTGCTAATAGAAAGAGTGAAAATATGCAAATATATAAGATCTCCTGCTGCGGATAGTAAAACTATATGTGCAAATATATATAAGAGATCTCTTGCTGCTGATAGAAAAAGTGAATGTATGCAAATATATAAGAGATCCCTTGCAGCTGATAGAAAAAGTGAATGTGTGCAAATATATAAGAGATCCCTTGCTGCTGATAGAAAAAGTGAATGTGTGCAAATATATAGCAGAGATCCCTTGCTTCTGATAGAAAAAGTGAATGTGTGCAAATATATAGCAGAGATCCCTTGCTTCTGATCTAGAAAACGTGAACATATGCAAATATATAAGTGATCTCTTGTTGCTGGTAGTAAAAATGTATTTGTGCAAATATATCAGTGATCCCTTGCTATATCACTTGCTGCTGATAGAAAAAAAGTATATTTTGCATGATAGTGATTAATTTCTCTTTCCATTCTACAACACGACAAAAAAAACAAGTACCACGCTTTTATCATAAAATAACCTCTAATTAAACTGCGTTCAGCTGTCGTTAAAGAAAGAGTCGTATTCTCTTTACATTAATACTTTGATGTTTCCATTGGTGTCTTCATAAAAAACACGAAAGGCAACTGAAATAACCCCATTAGACATATAACCAGAAATGAAAGAATATTCCATATGTAATATCTTTGGCACACGCTATTTCACATCAACGAGGTTCTTGACATGACATGCATACCCATGGTGAGGAAAATTAACTCTTATGTTTTGTAGAATACGGTAATTTACGGTTACATGCATGCAAGGAAATTAGTCTTTTTATGAACATGAGTACGCTACAAGACATGTATTAACACAGCGGAATTTTTATTTGTATGTACATGCAATGTTCAGTGTTTAATGAACAAATATACATATTGTGTACCGTATTTAATTTATTTAGGTGGTGGTGGTTCTGTGTGTGCGTGTGTGGGTGGGTGGGTGAACGTAGCCCAGTGATAAAGCGCAGTCGCTCTAGGATCGATCCCGTCTTGTTCGAGCCAGTGCACCACGACTGGTATATCAAAGGCCGTGGTATGTGCTATCCTATCTGTGGGATGATCTCTATTAAAGATCTCTTGGAAAATGGAAAAATGTAGCGGGTTTACTCTTGAAGACTATTATGTCAGAATTATCAAATGTTTGCCATCCAGTAGCCGATGATTGAATAATCAATGTGTTCTAGTGGTATCGTTTAACGAAATAAACTTTGCTTATTTATTTATTTTAAAAAATAAGAAGAAGATAGCCCACGCACTTGATGCAGTATTGAAACAGGACATGAGTGTTATTATGTATGCACGATCATGAACATATAAAAAGAAATTCTCGGACAATTTGTTTGTCTTACATATTACCATTATACGAACTAGTACCTTTGTTCAGCTAATTCATGAAGAATTTAAGAATAAGTACATTAAAGAAACTTACAACATTTATAAATGTTATTACCATTTTCATACAACGCCTACGTCAACAGAAATACACCTGCAAATTGCCCAGAGCAAGTAAGACTATATATATTAAAGAGAAATATATTGGGTTTTGCATACACATTGCACAATATATCATACGTAATATGTACTGCGAATTGTATTTGTAATACCTCTTATGGGTAGTACGTAATTTACAAAGTGTGTCAATGCTACGCGATCGCCCCTGCGCGTGCCGTAACCTCGCCGTGGTGCAGGGGTGTAACATTCTCTTTGAGAATGGCCAATACAGCACAATTGATACAATTGAAATTTTGAGTAAAAGTCAGTATTTATCTGTGATATTTGTATCTTTGCACAGTTCTTTACACTGTTTTTATTTAAATCTTGAATTTTTATATTGAAATTGATCATCACTTTATTTATTTGCATTACCATAGTTTGACGCCCAATAGCCGATGTATTTTTCGTGCTGGGGTGTCGTTAAACATTCATTCATTCATTCTTTGCTACGCGATCGTTTCTGTAATTTTCTTAAGCCTGTCGCACACGTGTGCTATTAGTTGATAAAAAAGTTACTAGAGACTTTCTACTCAACTGATAGCTCTCCCACGCTGTAGGTTTTAATTGTTGAGTACCTCTACGTCTACTTCCATAGAACGGTCACTCGTAGACAATCCGAATGACATGACCTCTGACTTAACTAAGCAGACCTATCTGAAAACTAACACAACTTAATAAATATTACACCGCCGAAGTAACGGATATATTTCAATCTCGTCAAATACTGTAATAACACCGTGCCTTCTTACCATATTAGTATTAATTCTTTGAGTCGTGTTCCCTTTTATCGAAATTAATAAGCCTTCAATGTAATCGCACTTACTGACCTGGGGTTGTTCATCACGGCATACTCAAATTACTAATTTTGTTATGTCCGTTGGATATGTAAAATTACAGTTTGTTTTGTTTAACGACATTACTAGAGCATATTGATTTATTAATAATTAGCTTTTGGGTGTCAAACATTTGGTAATTTTCACAAATAGTCTTAGAGAGGAAACACGCTTCATTTTCCCATAGTAGCAGGGGATCTTTTATATGCACCATCCCTCAGATAGGATAGCACATACAACACAGCCTTTGATTTAAAGTAGTTAAATTTGCATCTGGTGGGAGCCAGTACCGAGGTGCGAACCCAGTACCTACCAGCCTTATGTCCGATGGCTTAACCACGACACCACCGAGGCAGGTAACACAATTTTATTTAAAATACAGATAAACCCAACTTAATGCAGTTTATTATGAGTGGCAGTTGTGGGAGGCCCACCCCCATTTTATTACTTATTTCAAGATGTTCACGGGAGCTCTTTTCCTTATGTAATGTTTTAGTAGCTGTAATGCAGGTCTGGCTAGAGCCACCAGGCTCTTCAGTAAGACTAACTGAATGTCTATCGACATTTCAGCACGCTGCTAATTACTGACACTATCTGTGCTGTATCAGAAGTATGCAATACTTGCTGAAATATGAATAGAATTATAAACAAACAACACGCAACCCCTCAACCCACCCACCCCCCAAAAAAACACTCAAAAAAACAAACAACCCAAACAAAAACAAAACAACCAGCCCCAACAAACCAACAAGAAAAAGAAAAGAGAGAAAAAACATACAAAGAAAACAAAAACAGAAACACCTAAAACAACAACAAAACGTATAACAATACTTGATGAAGTATGAAAGGAATTTTAAAAAACGAAAGAAAAGTGAAAGAAAACATGCAAGAGAATAATATAGGCAAAACAAAAACGATTAGGGACATGCAAGGCCACTACGCTAACATCTCTCTCACTACGCTAACATCTCTCTCACTACGCGCGTGTGTGTGTGTGTGTGTGTGTGTGTGTGTGTGTGTTTGTGTGTATGTGTGTATGTCTGTGTACATGTGTGTGTATGTATGTGTGTGTGTGTGTGTGTGGGTGTGTTCTGGTCTCGGCCAGTACCCCACGACTGGTATATTATTGCTATGATATGCGCTGTCCTGTTTGTGGGAAAGTACATATAAAAGATATATGAAGAAAGTATAGTGAGTTTCCTCTGAAAACTGCGAATCACAATTACCAAATGTTTGACATCCAGTAGCCAATGATTTAAAGATCCTTTACACAGAGCTGCGAGCTTTGTGCCAGCTTTGAGCGACCAAAAAATGGCCAGGACGCTCAATGGTCGCCTAAACCCAGAAAATCTTGTTCCTATGTAACTGCTCCAGCGATCCTTGTGCCTCCCTTGAACCACCAAAAATGCAATTATCGGGCATCGTCATGGCGATCTACGAGCGACCTGTGCGTCCACTGAGCCACCTGCCTGCCTCACCTGTGCTTCCCCTGTGCAACCTATGGCAACCAACGCGATTATAGTCTACATAGGCGACCCCCTAGCAATGTTTGGGCAGCCACTGAGCCTCCTCTGTGCCATCATCGGCGACCAACGGCAACTACGGCGATCCGTAAAAATTGCAGCAGAACGCATCTATTACCTGGCGACCATTGGGCGACCACTGTGCCTCCATTCTGCAACCACAGCAATGCTTGTGCCTCCCTTCTGCCTCATTGGAGCCGCCTTTGAGCAACCAACCTCCTCGGAGACCTTTGTGCGACTGTTTTGAACATGTTCAAAAATGTACGGCGACCATAGCGTCCATGGCGATGTCTGAACCTCCTGTGTACCACCTTTGACCGACCTAGGCAACCATTCTGCCTCCTTTGAGCCTCCAACGGCGACCTGGCACATTTTATGGTCGCACACGGGAGGCACAAAGGTCGCCATCCTGTGTAAAGGGGCCTTAACACATTTGAGTGGCTAGCGTGTTAAGGCGACGACACACGATACAAGTGTCTCGTTCAAGAATAGCCAACTTTGACAAAACCAAATTTCGATTTCATCGGTTGCTATGTTCGTACGAAGGAAAGAAGGAAGGAAATGTTTTATTTAACGACGCACTCAACACATTTTATTTACGGTTATATGGCGTCGGACATATGGTTAAGGACCACACAGATATTGAGAGGGGAATCCCGCTGTCGTCACTTCATGGGCTACTCTTTTCGATTAGCAGCAAGGGTTATTTATATGCACCATCCGACAAACAGGATAGTTACATACCACGGCCTTTGTTACACCAGTTGTGGAGCACTGGCTGGAACGAGAAATAGCGCAATGGGTCCACCGACGGGGATCGATCATGCTGGTACGAAGTAGTCGTATTATGTGGCCTTTATGTCCTGATTTCGCAGCTCTCTTAAGCTCGGTTAAACAACAACACATTCTCCTTGCACATGTCTTGCATTGCACCGCGAAATCTCAAAGTTGCGAGAGTTTAGTGCTAGTGTCAAATACCATGCGAGTCGGTCCAGTCGGTTCGAATCTTGGCAGTTGACAGTTTTGTGTTTTTACATATTAAGAGCTCAGTGTGGAAGTACAAGACCATTTGGCCGAATTCTCTAACACTAAACACCAACCATTAATACTAACGCACTTGCTGGACACCCTGCGGTACATGTCTAGTACTGTGTGTTTCAACCTTAAATGGACATAATCGCGAAAATAAACGAAATAAAGTATCCAGAATAATTTCAAAATTTGCCTTTATTTGAGAACAGAGTATCAATATGTTCAAAAATAAACATCAAAGCGATCATATAGTAGTCAGTTAGTGATATTTGATTATACTATCAATAATTATAGTGACTGAACCAAACGCCGGGTCGAATAAGTGTTTCTATGAACCGTAAGAAGTGACATATTAAATAGTACAAACACTAGAAAATTGCTGACATTAACCAAACGATTTCCACGGTAAAACGTAAACCATGTTTCCACTGCAAAACATCCCGTCATAACCTCAATATGCATCGATTCTGAAAGTTCTCTTGAAAACGTATATCTGTCCATGATTTAATACACATAGCAAAGCCTTACTTGTTTTTGTTTTTGTTTTATCAATGTAATAAGTTAGTTTCGGGTAATATAACCTTTTCACCGTTAACTTTCACATTTCTTACAACATTTTTCTTAAAGTATCAGTTTTGCTAAATCTAAATCTCAAAATGCATTTTATGCGAAACAGTAAAACAGTTTGTTTTGTTTAACGACACCATTAAAGCACATTGATTAATTAACTCGTAGTCATCAGAGGAAACTCGCTACATTTTTCTATTAACAGCAAGGGATCTTTAATATGCACTTTCCCATAGACAGGAAAACACATACCACGGCCTTTGACCATCTGTGGTTGAAGCGTAATCATACTATGTTGTGTGTGCACTACAAAATACATACTATTATGTATTCTGTTATATTTTATACTGGGCGAAGTTTTTCCCGTCCCAACCAGTGCACCACGACTGGCATATCAAAGGCCGTGGTATGTGCTCTACTGTGTATGGGAATGTGCATACAAACAAAAGATTCGGATCCCTTGCTGCTAATGGAAAGATATAGCGGGTTTCCTCTGACACTACGAATAAAATAATTACCAAAATTATGTTTGACATCCAATAGCCGATCATTAATAAATCAATGTACTCTATAGGTGTCGTTAAACAATTTGTTTAGCCTTTTCAAGCCGAGTGATAACTACAAGGTGCGGCCACAGAACACACAGAGACGTTCGATAACATGGAAGTTGTAGTTTGAAAGCGATGTGATAATAAAATTGGAAGTTAAATTGATTTCTTCACCTACAAGCTGCACAGCTGTTATTCAGACTGTTATTTAAAAGTTCTTATTCAGACTGTTATATTAACATAAACCAAGGGCATTTTTTTTAAATATATGTATCTGCAATATTCGAAAAAAAAAAAAAAAAAGTTCAAA
Source organism: Gigantopelta aegis (assembly GCF_016097555.1). Taxonomy (NCBI): domain Eukaryota; kingdom Metazoa; phylum Mollusca; class Gastropoda; order Neomphalida; family Peltospiridae; genus Gigantopelta; species Gigantopelta aegis. Next base: position 92,157,943 of record NC_054702.1, read on the forward strand.
AGTATGACGTATGCTTTATTTAAAAAAAGAAGAAGAAAGAAACGTTTTATTTAACGACGCACTCAGCTCAGTGTATTTACGGTTATATGGCGTCAGACATATGGTTAAGGACCACACAGATTTTGAGAGGAAACCCGCTGTCGCCACTACATGGTCTACTCTTTCCGATTGGCAGCAAGGGATCTTTTATTTGCTCTTCCCACACGCAGGATAGCACAAACCATGACCTTTGTTGAACCAGTTATGGATCACTGGTCGGTGCAAGTGGTTTACACCTACCCAGTGAGCCTTGCGGAGCACTCACTCAGGGTTTGGAGTCGGTATCTGGATTAAAAATCCCATGCCCCGACTGGGATCCGAACCCAGTACCTACCAGCCTGTAGATCGATGGCCTAACCACTACGCCGGTTTGTATTTTAAAAGACGATGTGCTAATAAAATACTATTGACTTAAATTAGATTCTTCGTCTACAAGCTATACAACTGTTACTTAGATTGATATGAAAAACAATAAGCTATGGGCATTTTCATGTTAATATTCAGCGATTGAATAAAATAATGGCTACCAGAAATCTGAAGTGTATTGTTTTGGCCTTGAACAATGCAATTATCCTGTGTAATAATGGACTTCATCGTCCTCTAAATACGTGGAGTACAACTGGCGTCCTATAGGAAATATAGATTTCGAGAAATGTTTGTCATCGACCTAAAATGTTCTATTTACATCATCACTTGATTTCAGTAAGATACCCTATAACTACTTGGGTGTGTAATTCTGGGAAAACAGCCAACTGATTTCGATTTTCGACTTATGTACACTAGAGTTATCTTCAACCATGGAATGTTCAATCAACAATAAAATGAGCTTCAATGTCGGTGTGGATCACCGGCCTTGGTGGTGTCGTGATTAAGCCATCGGACATAAGGCTGGTAGGTACAGGGTTCGCTGCCCGGTACCGGCTCCCACACAGAACGAATTTTAAAGACTCAGTGGGTAGGTGCAAAGCCACTACACCCTCTTCTCTCTAACTAACCACTAACCACTACCAACTGTCCTGGATAGCATGCTTGAATCTTAATTGAATATAAGCACGATAATAAGTTGAAATGAAATGAACGAAATGAAATGATGTGGATCGCTTGTCGGGATTGACGTATTACCATCGACAACCTCAATGAGGTATAGACCGAATTATACCTAGGGGCGTCCTCTAGCATTTTATTTTTATTATAAAGACATATTAGCTGCCAAAACCTGCCATAGCATTCGTAAATATCGGACCGGCCTCGGTGGCGTCGTGGCAGGCCATCGGTCTACAGGCTGGTAGGTACTGGGTTCGGATCCCAGTCGAGGCATGGGATTTTTAATCCAGATACCGACTCCAAACCCTGAGTGAGTGCTCCGCAAGGCTCAATGGGTAGGTGTAAACCACTTGCACCGACCAGTGATCCATAACTGGTTCAACAAAGGCCATGGTTTGTGCTATCCTGCCTGTGGGAAGCGCAAATAAAAGATCCCTTGCTGCCTGTCGTAAAAAGAGTAGCCTATGTGGCGACAGCGGGTTTCCTCTAAAAACAGTGTCAGAATGACCATATGTTTGACGTCCAATAGCCGATGATAAGATGAAAAATCAATGTGCTCTAGCGGCGTCGTTAAATAAAACAAACTTTACTTTTTGACTTCGTAAATATCGAAAATCCCTTTTATATACTATAAGATGATTTATGTGTAATATTTTAACTGTATAATTATATCCGATTGTTTTATTTTTGCTGCCATTATTTTAACTCTACTATTTTCGATTGTTTACTTTATTTCGTCTTTTTAGATACTTTTAGCGAATAGTCTCTCATAATTCAGTATAGAGTAGCTCATTACAATTTTATAATTTATATTACTAAATTTGATTCTGTTGTAATGAGGTGACACTTTAATAATTTAATAAACTATGTGTCTGTCTGTCTGTGTCTGTATGTCTGTCTGTCTGTGTCTGTATGTCTGTCTGTCTGTCTGTCTGTCTTTATTATATTTATAATATATTTATATATTCTTTGTTTATTTGTTTTGTTTTCGTTTTGATGGTTTGTTTGTTTGTTTTGTCGGTTTGTTTTCATCAGCACATTTATACACGTTTAAAGACCACATCATGAGTATACAATGTACTTTCAATACTTAATCATTTTGAATCGATCATCTAAGTTGTTGTGTTTCATTTGCACTATATTCGTCTAGTTTCATCGCCTAAAATGTTTAACAGTAGCCAGTTGCAGTCGCACTGTTTGCTATATGGTCGTCTATTACCTGCTCAGCTGTACAATGTATTGAGGTCGGATTGGGATTATTGACGATATCCGTAGATAGCAAAAACCCGATTTGATTACAATTGTAATATTGTTTGCGTTTTGCATTAGTAAACAACATTATATGCCAAAGAGACGAGACTACAGTTTTAATAGGTTTGAAAGAGGCATTTATTATAGGGTGTATACTACCAAATCAAATCCCATAGACGACAATAGTAACATATGTGGCTAAAACTCCTACCTGCAACGTATCAACCGACATAAACGCCACGGATATAAATACTACCACCCCTTACACTTAAAGTGAATCGGAAAAAATGGGGGTCAAGCTGCTCGTTTCTGAGATAACGGGTAGCGTCTATGACTACCCTAGTTTCGCACAAAATTCGAGTACTTTTTTTTACAGGTACCCCATACATGTTTCAAGCACAAGGCTACTTGACACATTGGTACTAGATGAAATAAAATTGCAAATTTGTTTTACACAGATGAAACTATTATTTTTTACAACCAACACACTCACATTTATAACCAATCACAGGACTTGTGGTGTTCACTTCTCTATCAAAAGTTGGGTGCACCTCGAACTTTGACCCAGCCGGAAGTTATTTGGTTTAGTACTACCTATAGAGTCTGATGAAAACTATTAGTTTGTTCGTGAATGAAACGTGGTGATTTTTGTAATGTAAAGTATTCGTGGTGTGATGTATTGTTTGATCTACAAGTCGTGAAACAGAGCGAAAACCCTAAGTCCATTGACGTCGGTCCATCCTGCGACATATTGCAGTTTATGCCACCACTCTACCACTGAGCGCAACATGCAACCATTTAACACATGTTTACAGCCACTGAAGGTTCAAGGACGTTAGTCGTGGACACATCCTCTAAGTAGGGGTTGGTGGTTAAAGCGCTCGTCTGAAGTGCTTGCTTGGGTCGTAGAATAAAACCTCCTGGGCGAACTCACAATGTGATTTTATAGTGCTGCCAATGCCACACGACTGGTATATTTAAAAGCCGTGGTATGTGCTGCCATATCTGTGGGAAAGTGCATATATTCCTCGCTCTTTAGGGCCTGGACATAGCCCAGTGGTAAAGCGCTTGCTTGATGCGCGGTCGGTTTAGGATCAATCCCCGTCGGTGGCCCCATTGGGCTATTTCTCGTTCCAGCCAGTGCTCCACAATTGGTGTAACAAAGGTCGTGGTATGCACTATCCTGTCTGTGGGATGGTGCATATAAAAGATTCCTTGTTGCTAATCGAAAAAAGTAGCCCATGAAGTGGCGACAGCGGATTTTCTCTCTCTATATTTGTGTGGTCCTTAACTATATGTCTGGTGCCATATAACCGTAAATAAACCGTTTACTTCATATCCCTTGCCTATAACGGACACAATGTAGCGGGTTTCCTTTCTAAGAGTATAAACAGAATTATTAAATGTTTGACAGCAGCAGCCAATGATTAATAAATATAGATTATTATACGAGCTTGTGTGTCGGGATTTATGTATTACCCTCGCACTCACTCGGGCAGTACAGAACTCCTGACACTCATGTCGTAAAATCAGTAAGACACACAAGCTCGTATAATAATCCCTATGTGCTGTAGTGATGTCGTTACACAAAAAATTCAACTTTATCTTCAGTTATGTGTCCAAGACGAAGGCTGACATAGCCTACCATTAATGAATGTGGTATAATGGTCTCAACCAGTTCCAGTGACTTATGGCAGCTAGAAATAGAGACGGTATTTTAATTGGAAGAACTGAAAGGCGCGATAACATGTCAGCTTTGATTAATTGTCCGGTGCATTCAGGGTCTGTACCAGTCGTAATTACAGTCAAATCCGCTTAGCCCCAGTCACAGCGGATGCTATCATGGTATCCAATAAGGCGATAAGGCCAACATTCGCATTTCTAGTATACTAATATGTTATGAACATAATATTTCGGATACACGCATATGAAGAGAACGAGAGGGTATTATCATTATATTATCACAATTTATAATCAGCGTTACAAAAGGTCATTCCAGTATCATTTTGTTTACAGGAAGACGTTCGTGTTTGTAATCTTAAGTACATTATAGTCTATAAACTAGCGAATAACACGTCTTGCTAATCGACTTTCACTGTTTCCATCTTGACGTTGCTGTAGCTTAATGCTACACTATCTCTGTAGTTTATTACTGTTTAAGATATCTTTAAGTTAAATGTGCATAGTGACCTTACTATCTCTCTATATCTTTATGTCAAGGCTATTGTAGTGACAGTGTCAAAATAAACTAAACAGCAAAAGAAATACAAATGTTATTTCTTTTTTTCCTTAACGATTATTAATGATTATTAATAATCATTCAGTAAATTCAGTAAACTGCATTTAAAACATGCAGAGATTTGTGTAAAATGGAAATAAGTCAACTTCGTGTATTTTAGATCATGAATTGTATATAAAACCTGTCGGGGTTTAGGTTTGTTTTCATACAAATGTAAAGAAAACAAGGATTCAATTGGAGTTAAACGTAAAATTTGCAAGAAACTTAGGGTGTAAAAACTGAACAGGACTATAGTAGTTTTGGTGTGTACTAAAAATACCAAAATCCTGCGAACATTTTAGGCTCATTTTGACCATCTATTAATTAATTTTATCAATAAAAATATTAAAATAGTACTATTTATAACAATAACAACTTTGATACCTTTGACTTGGTACAAAAAGGAAAATAATTTGTTTAACGACATCCAAGCAGATTTAAAACTATTTGGTGTTTGATGTTGTTATTTTATCTAGATAATGAGAGAAGAAACCTGCTGCCGCCACATAGGCACCTCGTACCGAATAGCAGAAATTCATCTTTAAAATGTATCATATATAGAAATAAGGAGTGTGACTCGTTTGATAAATGACGAAAATAAGGAATGCTCAAACGCACCTGAACACATCTTTAACGACTATTCGATCTTAATACAGAGATACTTTCACCTGTCTATACCGGTCACCTGAGGTTTGACGGGTCATAGGATCGACCATATTGATGAATCCATTGGACAGTTTCTCATTCTAACCCGTGCACCAATATAATATAATACAAACGGAAAGGAAAGAAACCCCTGAAAGAAACTATGGCTGTTTGGTGTAACCTCTGAATATTTTTGGACGAATAAGAGAGGAAACCCGCTCCCGTCATATAGGCTACTCATACCGACAAACAGCAAGGGATCTTTAATATGCATTGTCCCATAGAGAATACCACGGCCTTTGATGCACCTGTCGTGGGGCACTGGTTTAAACTGAGAAACGAAAAACGAGTCAATGATGGCGATCGATCCTGGAACCCACCGCATTTCAGGGGAGCGCTCTACAACTGAGCTACATCCCTCCACGGAGATAAATGAAAAAAGGCGGATTGAAAAACTCTGTGCTTTTGTCTAGAGATTATCCCAGCTTGCTAGAGCCCCCAGGGTATGATTTCAGAAACTAATTCGGACACCATACAAAGAAGATTAAAATAAGTATTCTTATCCACTGATACAGGACACGTTAGTTCCACCAGAGGGCTATTAATGTGATGCTATGGTCGAGGTTTGCTCGGGGAATAATTCATTGTTTTGTAGATTTTGAAAAAAAGGTCATTGACGCGGTCTGCCAAGATGATTCGCGTTACAAGATAGAAAGGTAGAATTGGAGATTGTATTTGTTTATGTTATTAAAACGTGTCCGGTTCAGTTTATAGTCTAGGTGTCACGGATAAACGTTTCAAGGTGAACCCTTGATTTCCGTGCCTATATCCAATAAAGATTCGAGAAGGCTGTCCTGGTCACATATCTCAATTAGGCGGATTGTCTGCCAAGATCAACACCTCATGTTCATATTCAAAAGTTTGTATGTTTTGTTTAACAACATCAGTAGAGCGCATTTATTTATTAACAATCGGCTATTGGATGTTAAACATTTGATAATTCTGACATATAGTCTTAGAGAGGAAACTCGCTACATTTTTCCATTAGTTGCAAGATATATTCTACATGCACCACCCCACAGACAGGATAGTACATACCACGACCTTTGCTATACCAGTCGTGGTGCACTGGCTGTGACGAGAAATGGCCCCATGGGCCTACCGACGGGGCATGTTCAAGTTCAAATGTTATAACGTGCACGTTCAGAAGAAGTTTATTTTATTTAACGAAACCACTAGAGCACATTGATTAATTAATCATCGGCTATTGGATGTAAAAAATTTGGTAATTCTGACTCATAGTCATCAGAGGAAACACGCAGCATTTTTCCTAATGAAGCAAGGGATCTTTTGTATGTACTTTCCCACAGATACAAAAGCACGTACCACGTCCTTTGTCCAGTTGTGTTGCACTGGTTGGAACGAAAAAAAACCCCAATCAGCTGAATGGATCCACCGAGTTGGTTCGATCCTGCGACGCAAGCACCTCAAGCGAGCACTCAACCGACTGCGCTAAATCCCGCCCCAACGCACGTTCAGAGCAAGCTGAACATGTTGTAGCCTGTGGTGTACCAGTTCCTTTGCCCAAGACAGGATCACTGCACGAACAGTTTAATCAACAAGCACAATGTTTCCAGTAATATGGATGTTGATGGATCTTCGTCTTAGCTCTCTGTAAGAGTTACAAATAGCTACATAACGGAGTCCGCCCTCTACATCTAGCGTGTTGACCGATGGTGTGTTAGAGTAATGATCCAGATTCCACAAGTAGGCTAATAGGTGGGCAAAGATTCTAATCTTGCATATGATTCAAGTAAGTGCGTTGAAAAGTTGTCCCTTGAGAAAACCATAGGCACAGCTATCAGTCAAGATGTTTATAAATCGTATCCCTGGAGGAGACTTCGAAGTGCTGTTTATTGTCAACCACACTGTTTGTTCTAAGATAGTTTAGGAGATTTTAAACGTGAATGGTCTAACTGATACTGTCAATGTTGGCATGATCACAAAGCTGCGTCCCCGCGGTATCACTTTTGTTGAAGGTTACATGTTACTTCAGAAAACAAGGACACTCGATTAGCGTGGAGGTGGGTTAGTGGGTGGGAACAAATTAAGTTCTTTCTATTTTCACTTTTTAGAATATTTAGTATTTAACATTTTTTTCACAATGTCTACTGTACCTTATATACATTATTAATTGTAATGCTGGGGTGGGGTTTAGTATCCTTACACTGGACTATATCCAAAAATACGATCACCTTGTAGATAGCCCCTTCTGTGTTAAGTGACAAAGATCCATAAGCGTTGTATGTATGGAGATTAGAGTTTTTGCACGCAATATTTAGCTGGATGTATGTACGGCAGTCGACCTGTGCGCAAAAAGATCCGTGTAAGTACAAAGAAGGCGTTTGGCAGTGCCGATCAAAAGAAGATGAGCGATCGGAACGATGGGAAACGTTTAAAACGGCCTTGCAAAATATATTTTAATATATTGTTATAAAAGTCACAGCAGAGGGATGGTGATTTGCGATATCCAATTCATGATAGTTTTTGCAAAAGTAGTGAACGGACTAATCAAAAACGTCGGGATGTTCTGATCTAATTACTAATTGTAGTTTAAAATCGTAAACTTTTAAGTGTTCTCGCAATATAACGTTTGTATGCTACAGAACGTTACGTTACAAAACAACCAAAACAAAACCCCATACAAAACACCCTAACTGTAATTAAGTGTGAAACTGAGTTACTAGCACATTGCATGAAGTTGCTGTCATTCGTGTTAATGTGATACCACCTTTTAAGAACGTCCGTGTTAAGTTACTAATATGATATTGATTAATATCAGCACATCCAACTATCAATCGGTGGTGCATATAATGTCGACGTGTTTAGTTACTAACGGCATGTCATCATTAATTAGTGTGCAGGGACATTATGTTATACTTCTAGTGTATGGTCGTGATGGTACTGATTGATTATTATGTTAATGGCGATGGCGATGATGTGGTGATGATGATGGCAGTAGTGATGATGATGGTGATGATGATGGTGCTGATGATAGTAGTGATGATGATGGTGATGATGATGGTGATGATGATTGCGATGATGATAGTAGTAGTGATGATGATGGTGATGATGATGGCAGTAGTGATGATGATGATGATGGTGCTGATTATGATGGTAGTAGTGATGATGATGGTGATGGTGATGATGATTGCGATGATGATGGTAGTAGTGATGGTGATGGTAGTAGTGATGATGATGGTAGTAGTGATGATGATGTTGATGATGATGGTGGTGGTGGTGCTGATGATGGTGATGATGATGGTGATGATGATGATGGTAGTAGTGATGATGATGATGATGATTTTGATGGTGGTGGTGGTGATGCTGGTGCTGATGATGGCGATGATGATGGTAGTAGTGATGATGATGGCGATGATCATGATGGTGATGATGATGCTGGTGGTGGTGGTGCTGATGATGGTGATGATGATTGTAATAGTGATGATGATAATGATGATGGTATTAGCGGTGGTTATGATGATTATTATGATGATGATGGGTGATGGTGATGGTGATGGTGATGATGGTGACGGTGATACTGATGATAAAATTGTTGATGATGATGCTGGTGGTATTAGTGGTGATGATCATTATTATCGTGTTGGTGGTATTGGTGATGATTATGACGATGGTGATGGTGATGTTGATGATCTCGTCTAGCACAAACTGAAAATAATATTTAAATCCAGTTGTCACAGATCTTCTGTTTCTATAACCCTCAACCTCCATTCTTTGTATTTCTAACACCATCTATGCCGACAACATTTGGAAGAAGTAGTGTATAATGTTTAACCCATGTGGTTTTATGATTAACAAAATAATAATACCAAGTCCAGGGCAGTAATTTTTCAAATTCGAAAAACGGCCTTCTTAATTCACAAGTGTCCCATTTCGTCTAGTCGGAGAAGATACCATATTACTATGCCCTGATTATTTCCCTGCCCCACACCCCACCCCATGCCATTTTAGGCGAAGTATAGCCCCGATGCCGGTATATTAAGAACACATGGATCAGCTACCGACCCAAAACTGCTTCACCTTGCACGTAAACCAAATATTCTGAAACTGCCATTGGCATGAACCGATGAAATTTGTTATTCTTAATCAAATTAATTAATTATTGCAAGTAGTAGGCGTCCGTTATCCGAAAATAAACGAGCGGGCGCCACCAGTGGAAGACGTCATTGTACGATTTGCTAGAACCGACATGTCCTTTAATTATTCCTTTGTGCCACAGGGAAATACAGCAACTAATGTGAAACGCCATAGCCTCGCTTAGGGAAATCGAAATTCTGAATTTTATTAATCCTAATAATTCCAGATGCCTTTGGTCCAAAAACACAGACATAATGTATTTGTATATATGGAATATGTGTAGGTTTTTTTTTTATTAATACCAGAAAGAATACTACATGATGGTCGTTAGATATCTATATCTTATGAGTTGTTTCAAAACGTATCTAACGAGCGAGTTGTAAAGTTTGTTTTGTTTAACGACACCACAAAAACACATTGATCATCACCGCCTATTGGATGTCAAACATTTGGTAATTTGATCTATAGTCTTATAGAGAAACCCGCTACATTTTCCCATATGTATCAAGGGATCTTTTATTTGCACAGTTCCACAGACAGGATATCACATACCACGGACTTTGATATACCAGTCGTGGTGCACTAGCTGGGGCGAGAAATAACTCAATGGGTCTACCGACAGAGATCGATCCCAGACCGACCGCGCACGGGGCGAACGCTTTACCGCTGGGCTACATCTTGCCTCTACAAGCTTTAATTTAAATAGTATCTAATGGACACGAATTTAATATTCTAGTTCTTACACGTCTTACCCAACTAAAACGTGTTTACTGCACTTGATTTTTGCAGTTATTGAATGCCCAATATGCGCCACAGAACTTTCAGCCTCGGATTAACGTATACGTCACAGAGCAATCAATTTCGAGCGTGCTATTTCATTGCGTGGTATGGCTTTGGTGACCGGGTCATCACCTAGGAGAAGCCAATCGTATGTCTTTAAATCGATATCACACGTATGTGTGTGTTATTGGTTGTTTTATGATAAAATAACTATGTTCTCACCAACGGGCGAGTAAGAAAATGATATTATTGGTGATATATTTACACCCACATCTTAATCAGTTCCACAGTGAGGACAGAAAGAAATGTTTTATTTAACGACGCACTCAACACATTTTATTTACGGTTATATGGCGTCAGACATATGGTTAAGGAACACACAGATTTTGAGAGGAAACCCGCTGTCGCCACTACATGAGCTACTCTTTCCGATTAGCAGCAAGGGATCTTTTATTTGCGCTTCCCACAGACAGGATAGCACAAACCATGGCCTTTATGGAACGAGTTATGGATCACTGGTCGGTGCAAGTGGTTTACACCTACCCATTGAGCCTTGCGGAGCACTCACTCAGGGTTTGGAATCGGTATCTGGATTAAAAATCCCATGCCTCGACTGGGATCCGAACCCAGTACCTACCAGCCTGTAGACCGATGGCCTAACCACGACGCCCCCGAGGCCGGTTCCACAGTGAGGAATTTTGAAGGACAACTGGTTGTAATTTGAAATCTAAATAATACAGAGGTTTCAAGCAATGATTTTAGTCAAAGTTCTCTGAAAACATCCGTAGCGCACAGGTCTCAGGTTGAATATTTCTGATTTAACTGATTTATGTAAATACTACATCCGGTAGTTTCTTGCTTGTTAAGCCATTGATTTAAGCTAACGTCCACATCTTGGCGTGCTTGGCTCGCACATTAATTTTGACAAAATCCTTTTTTAAAAGTACTTTTTAGAAAAATATCCTAGTAAATGTTTAGAATGTGTAATAATGCAGAACGTTTTTCAAGTTAACTTTCGATCGTGCTATTTCATTGGATGGTAATGTCTGTGGTGACCGGGTCATCGACTAGAAATAGACAGTCATATCTATTTTAATGTTGTGTTTTAGGCTTAAATACTGTATCATCAAAGGCAGAGGTATGTGCTGTTCTGTCTGTAAGAAAATGCTTATAAAAGTTCCCTCGCTGCTAATGGAACAATAGACTACACGTATAGAATTACCAAGTGTTTGACATCCAATAGCCAATGATTAATAAATCAATGTGCTCTTGATGTGTGTTGATGTTAAACGTTTCAAAAATACCATATCATGTAAGAAGACCAAGTAACTATAAGTATTTTATTTACTTTCTGAGCTCACTTATTTGAACAAAGCTGCCATCGGTAATCAGTTGAGATCGCGATTAACAATCGATGTGCGTCTGTGTCCAGCGACATGTTAATCAATTCCGCCATTCTGCGTCCCAGGAAATGACCCGATTCGCGGCTAAAAATCCTTCCCATCTGTGCAAATTTGAACTAAACATTTGCACATTTCGTCGTTGGTCAAAACTTCGATCAAGAGTTCTGACAAAACATTGGATTAGGTCACACACACACACACACACGCACACGCACACGCACACGCACGCACACACACACACATACACACGCACACACATACACACACACGCACACACACATACACACACACATACACACGCACGCACGCACGCACGCACACACACACACACACATACACGCACACACGCACACACACACCAGACTGGCACAAATGTGAACGTTGTCGATTTAATGCACCAATGAGTTTCGTGACGAACCCAGGAACCAAAGCGAGCATAGTTTGTGGTGAAGCCGACAGTATTTTCCGTGAGCCTGTTGAATCGGAAATAGACTGTCTTTTATTTTTTCTAAGATAGTGACATAATTTCCCAGCAGGGACACAATTTCCATCAAAAGTAGCCTATGCGATAAGTTAATAAGTCACATAAATCACGCTACGCGTCTAGTCAGATTTGTAGTATCGCCTAAAATCTTAACCAGTCATTGCTTTTTGACAGTTCTGTGTCACATACGATTCCATTTCGCATTCATTTAAGCGAAATGCAGTACAGCTTTCAGGGCCGTACCCTGACCAAAATCCATGGGGGGGCACTAAATTTTATAAATTAATTTAACATCAAGTTATGGTAAGATATGCAATATTTATTGTGTACCAAGCAAATAAGAAAGTTCACAATCATGTGTCGTCGACTTCAGTCAAAGCGCTCGTGAACGTTATGGACCGTCTCAAAATTTCATCACTTCTCTCTAACCGAATAACCCGCGGAAGGGGAGAGAGGGGAGGGGGGGGGGGAGGGGAGGAGGGGTAAAACGCCCATTCAAATAAAGTCGAAAAAGGAAGTGTCCAAAAGTTCGTTTTTTTTTTTTTTACTGTTTTTTTTTAATTTATTATTTATTTATAAAGTGAAATTCTAAACCTGTTTTTCTATCTTTTAATATATTTTACTAATGCAAAATACAAGTAAAACTGCTGTTTTAATAAACTCGTGTGCGTTTTCAATCAACGAATAACGTCCACTGTCAACATACATCGCTCACATTTTGACGCCATTTTCCTATATATTAGTTCTGGAAGCGGTCAGCCAAACGGCAGGTTAACAGAGAAATGGCGTCAAAATCTGAGCCTTGCGTGTGGACAGAGGACGATATTCGTTGATAGAAAAAAAACTGCACGAATTTTTTTAAACTGCAGTCTTGCTTATATTTTGTTTTAGTAAAACATATTAAAATATAGAAAAACAGACAAAGCACCTTTAACAAACATTTTCACGAACTACACGTAAACTAGTCTCGGCAAAATATACGTAAATGTCCTGTTTCCGATTTGTTTCAAGATTTGCCGAGTCTGTCATTTAAGATACACCTTGTCAGTTTCGTCCTACAAGTGTTGTGGCACAAAACATTTTAACACCTGCTTTTTCCCTGACTAAATTAGTTTGGATGGGGCAGGGGGTGTTGAAAAGTATTAGAGGGTTATTCCTTTAAGGAGAAGTGATGACATTTTTAGACAGTCCCTTAGTGTTCGTGAACACGTGTCGGTGAACGCAGCTTTGACAACGCATGCCTTGCTGCAACTTATGTGCACGCATTTTGTTTCTGGAAACGATTCTGTAGGAATACAGCTATATTAACTCACCTCATTACAACAACAAAAAAACACACAAAAAAACCCAACACTTTTATATTATTTTATAATAGTAGGGACAGTAGTAGTAGGGTCTATTAAGATGATTATGCAATATACAATCAGTATTAATTTTATTATTCAACTGAACACATCGTGTCCGTGACATCGATTGTGTCAACATTAATGCAAATGGTAATTTTTCAAGACTTGACAGCAACTTACCTTGTTGATTTGTGAAAAAAAGACGATACACTTTGCTGTGTGTATCTCTTTGCCTTCTTAGCGCTAGGCGCATCAGAAATTGGAGAATTGGACATTGCCATTTTAGATTTTGTATTCTCGAAATATCAAACTATTAGGGTTTCCGTTATGCATTTCCTGTTCTATTTTTAGCGCGTTGGTCTCGATATACAGTATTATTATTTAATATGGACGGTCATAGACCTGTAGCCGTATAACATATTATAACCTCTAGAATATTACCTGAGCGTATGACATACCAAATACAGGGAATTAAACACTATACAAATTAAACCCTGACATTTCTATGCTATTACTGGAGATATATATATAAATTAAAAAAAGGACAAGATTCTCGGGGGGGGGGGGGGGGGGCAGCTGCCCCCCCATGCCCCCCCCGGAGGGTACGGCCCTGGCTTTGTGTAATCGAACGGAATGAATGTAAATTTGTTACCAAAATGGAAGAAAAGGAAAAAAAACTAATTATAAGGTTAATGTGGACATTTTCTTACGCGAGATAAGAACAAGCTACCAAGTTGCAAAATTTAGTGCTTCTTGATGGTCTATCAATGACTCTTTATACGTGATTTTGTGTGAAATAGTGCTTATAAAACTATCGCTTATGACTTCATTACTTCGCTATTAAGAGGACTGCCACTTTCCAGATTATAAAACCTTATTTCGGTAAATATAAAACTGCTGAAAACAGAGCTAAGTACAAATGTTAAAGGTAGTACTAAACCAAATAACTTCCGGCTGGGTCAAAGTTCGAGGTGCACCCAACTTTTGATAGAGAAGTGAACACCACAATAAATATGAGTGTGTTGGTTGTAAAAAATAATAGTTTCATCTGGGTAAAAACAATATGCAATTTTATTTCATCTAGTACCAATGTGTCAAGTAGCCTTGTGCTTGAAACATGTATGGGGTACCTGTAAAAAAAAGGTACTCGAATTTTGTGCGGAACTAGGGTAGTCATAGACGCTACCCGTTATCTCAGAAACGAGCAGCTTGACCCCCAATTGTTTCTGATTCACTTTAAGTGTGAGGGATGGTAGTATTTATATCCGTGGCGTTTATGTCGGTTGATACGTTGCAGGTAGGAGTTTTAGCCACATATGAGCAATGTAGAGTTAAAGGGACATTCCTGAGTTTGCTGCATTGTAAGATGTTTCCGACTAATAAAATATTTCTACGATTAAACTTACATATTAAACATATTTTCTTGTTTAGAATATCTGTATCTGTATACTCAATGAGTTTCTGGTTGTCTTAATATTTGTAAGAAGCCCAAACTGGATTTTGTCTTCAAATAATTTCGTACGTACGAACAAATATTTTTTAGGAAAAAAAATGAAAATTAACCTAGTACAAATATTAGAACGATCAGAAACACGTTTATTATACAGCCACTAATATTCTAAACAAGAAAATATATTTAATATGTAAGTTTAATCGTAGAAATATTTTATAGTCGATAACATCTTAAAACATTGCAGCAAACTCAGGAATGTCCCTTTAAAAGGTATATTTTAACAGGATTGATTCCTTCCAAACACCATCTTTTAGTTGCCATTCTGGTCATAGATATTTCATCGACTCTAGTACGGATTCAGGAAATTGCTCCCTCACCAAAGTATCTGTACATTTTAATTCATGTGCATATTTACGGTTTCTATTGAAACTGGTTAAATTAACAATAGATATTTTTCTTCTGTTATGTTGCATCCCGAACGTGTGCAATAATATATAACTATTCGGAACTACATTTATTGAGTTTTCCGAACTTATTTCCGTTTCTATATCTCAGTTTTCCGTCTGATTGATCCCTGTCGGTAGACTCATTGGGCTACTTCTCGTTCCAGTCAGTTCACCACAAATGGAATATCAAAGGCCGTAGTGTGAACTGTCCTGTATGTGGAGAATTGCACATAAAAATTATTTTGCTGCTTATGGAAAAATGTAGGTTTCTTCTGAAGATAACGAGCCATAACTACCAAATATTTGACATAAAAAATAAAAAACACCCACACAAAAAGCAAAAACAACCGATGTTTAATTAATATGCATTAGTAGTGTCGTTAAACAAATAAATAATACAATGTAAGACAAAACAGTAGACAAAGTGCCCATTTTGTAATACTAAAACAGATAGCGTAGTCTACATGATGCAGAATAACGACAGTAGCTTTTGAAGATGTCGAATAATTGCGTCGGATGGTGAAACAAATTAATGCGTATGACGTATTCTAGGTTATTAAATAACAACAATAAATTATTAAACAATATTTAAAACCCCCTATTTCTTCGAAATAGCAGCTTTAATTAGTGATTTCCTTTCTGATGGCAGACTAAGCCAGTGAACATCTGTTCAATGGGGCGGTACGTGGTTCAGTGATAAAGAGCTGGCCTGATGCACGGTCGGTTTAGCATCGATACCCGTCGGTCCGTCCATTAGGCTATTTTTCGTTCCAGCGTGTGCACCATGACTGGTATATCAAAGGCCGTGGTATGTGCAATCCTGTCTGTGGGATGATGCATATAAAAGATTCCTTGCTACTATTGAGAACATGTGGCAGGTTTCCGATGATTAATAAATCAATGTACTGTAGTGTTGGTGGGCTCCGCTTCGCTCCTCTTATTCTTATTTCTGGAAAAACACCACAATTCATTCTAATCTATACATACAACCCCTATATTTGTTTGCTATTGTTGTTTATGTTTTTGCTTTTATTTTTTGGTAATACTATGTAAGACAAAATAGTAGAATAACGTCCCGCTTCTCAGTGTGAAAATAGATAATAGGCCTAGTTTATATGCTGAAATTAATGACCGCAGCCAAAGATGTCTAAGAATTGGGTGGGAATGAATGAATGAATGAACGAATGTTTAACGACACCCCAGCACAAAAAATAGATCGGCTATTGAGTGTCAAACTATGGTAAAATAAGTCAAATAAAAATACAGTGTAAAGAACTGCAAAAAATACAAATATCATAGATATATAAAATTAAAATTTAAAGTAAAAGTCAGTATCACGTAAAAATTGTAAAACAAATTTTGAATGGAATCGAAATGATTCCATCACATTACGTTGGACAACTATATCTTTTCGAGTTTCTTTAAAATGCTTACACTCCACCAAAATGTGGCGCACAGTCAGAGTACACTGACAGTGCTCACATTGAGGTGAAGGATCTGTCTGTAAGATAAATGAATGGGTCAAATATGTATGACCGATGCGAGCACGACACAATACTAAAGAATTTGTTGGGACGGCGGAAACAAATTAATATAGATGACCTGTTAATAGGTATATAGCCTACTCTAGATCATTAAACAACAGCAATGAATTATTAAATAATAATTTAAAAAAAAACCCCCAATATCCTCGAAATAGCAGCTTTAATTAGTGATTTCCTGTCTGATGGAAGACTAAGCCTGTAAACATCTTGTACGTGCTCAGTAGTAAAACGCTCGCCTGATGCGCGGCTGGTCTAAGATCGATACCCATCGGTGGGCCCATTGGGCTATATCTTGTTCCAGCTATTGCCCCACCGTGGTATGTGCTATTCTGTTATTATGTCTGTTTGTGCATATAAAATAATCATAGCATCTAATGGAAACAAAATTGTATCGGGTTTCCTCTCTAAGACTATATGTTAGAATTACCTAATGTTTGACATCCAATAACCGATGAATAAATAAGCGTGCTCTAGTGGTGTCTTTAAACAAAAAATAACTTTTAACCATGTTACAAACGGATGTTTAAGAATGATGTGGACGGTAAAACAAATGAATGTAGATGAATGTTACTATGTGGATTACTATGTAGTCCGTCCCACAGGGAACGACTTTTTCATACTATGAAATTTTATTTCTCAATCGATTCATAGTATTTATGTGTTATTTCTAAAACACTTTTACGTTTCTTCTTATGTCAAACCAAACTGAAATTATTTACAAAAAACATTTTTTTAAATGATGGGACGGACTATAGATCATTAAAGAACGACAATAAATTATTAAATAAAAAATACCCCTCCCAAAAAAACAACAACAACCCAACAAAAAAATAAAATAAAAAATACAACCAAACAAAAAAACCCCACACCAAAACAGAACAAAACAAAAACAAAAACATCCTCGAAATAGCAGCTTTAAAATGTTCATAGTGATTTTCTTTCTGGTAGAAGACTAATTCTGTGAAGATGTGTTTCAGATTCTTCAAGACGAACCTCGACATGAAGCTGTTGTTCCAGAACTTCAAGAACATCGGCCACGAGGACGAGCTGCGCGAAAACGAGCTGCTGGAGCACCATGCCACACTCGTGATGACCACCCTCGACGACGCCATCAGCAACATCGACAACCACGAGTACGTCGCAGAATTCCTGAAGAAGACCGGCTCGTCTCACATCAGATTCGACGGGTTCAGTCACAGGAACTTCTGGGTACGTCTAGAGCGCATGCAGGCACAGATACAACATATACACACATACATACAGACACACACACACACACACACACACACACACATACACACACACGCAGACACACATACACAGACACACACACACACACACACACACGCAGACATACAGACACACACACGCGCAGACATACACACACAGACACACATACACAGACATACACACACGCACGTACACACACACACACATACAACACACACACACACGCATACATACACACACACACGCAGACACACATACATACACATACACACACAGACACACACACACGTACACACACATACAACACACACACATGCACACACACATGCACACATACACATACACGCAGACACACATACACAAACAAATACATACATACACATACACACATACACACACACACACACACACACACACAGGTACAGACATATACTATCCATACAGACACATACAACACACAGACACAGACACAGACACATACACACATACACACAAATGCAAACACACACACACACACACACACACACACCCCTACATACACACACACATATGCACATATAACACACATACAGACACATACAACACACACATACACACACACACACACATACACACACATACACACGCACACACACCTACGTACACACACACACACACACACATACATACACCTACTCACACATACACACACACACACACAGGCACGTACACGTATACAGACACATAGAACAGAGAGAGAGAGAGAGAGAGAGAGAGAGAGAGAGAGAGAGAGAGAGAGAGAGAGAGAGAGAGAGAGAGAGAGAGAGAGAGAATGTGTATACGTGTGTGTGTTCATTGGACCTATTATCGGCACAGAGAACATTTAACCTGCAAAATCACAGCCGGTCTGTTAGGTTTCGTTGATATAATATCGACGACCTCTGTACGACACTAGTGATGATTACGATATTTGTACGACACATCTAGTCGGTAACAATATAAACGATTTCAGTTAGAAGGATATTCTAAAACCCATTATGTGCAATAAGAAATGAATATGCTGGAAATAAAGTGCAGAAAGGTTAGCCTAATCTAAAACACATTTGAGTATTGAACATTTTTTGACCGAGATGGGGAATATAATGGTAGAAACATCAAGGTCCCTGGAGTAAGCCCAGCTAACATCAAGGTCCCTGGAGTAAGCCCAGCTAACATTAAGGTCCCTGGAGTAAGCCCAGCTAACATCAAGGTCCCTGGAGTAAGCCCAGCTAACAATAAGGTCCCTGGAGTAAGCCCAGCTAACAATAAGGTCCCTGGAGTAAGCCCAGCTAACATCAAGGTCCCTGGAGTAAGCCCAGCTAACAATAAGGTCCCTGGAGTAAGCCCAGCTAACAATAAGGTCCCTGGAGTAAGCCCAGCTAACATCAAGGTCCCTGGAGTAAGCCCAGCTAACATTAAGGTCCCTGGAGTAAGCCCAGCTAACATCAAGGTCCCTGGAGTAAGCCCAGCTAACATTAAGGTCCCTGGAGTAAGCCCAGCTAACATCAAGGTCCCTGGAGTAAGCCCAGCTAACATCAAGGTCCCTGGAGTAAGCCCAGCTAACAATAAGGTCCCTGGAGTAAGCCCAGCTAACATCAAGGTCCCTGGAGTAAGCCCAGCTAACATCAAGGTCCCTGGAGTAAGCCCAGCTAACATCAAGGTCCCTGGAGTAAGCCCAGCTAACATCAAGGTCCCTGGAGTAAGCCCAGCTAACATCAAGGTCCCTGGAGTAAGCCCAGCTAACAATAAGGTCCCTGGAGTAAGCCCAGCTAACATTAAGGTCCCTGGAGTAAGCCCAGCTAACATGAAGGTCCCTGGAGTAAGCCCAGCTAACATCAAGGTCCCTGGAGTAAGCCCAGCTAACATCAAGGTCCCTGGAGTAAGCCCAGCTAACATCAAGGTCCCTGGAGTAAGCCCAGCTAACAATAAGGTCCCTGGAGTAAGCCCAGCTAACATCAAGGTCCCTGGAGTAAGCCCAGCTAACATCAAGGTCCCTGGAGTAAGCCCAGCTAACATCAAGGTCCCTGGAGTAAGCCCAGCTAACATCAAGGTCCCTGGAGTAAGCCCAGCTAACATCAAGGTCCCTGGAGTAAGCCCAGCTAACATCAAGGTCCCTGGAGTAAGCCCAGCTAACATCAAGGTCCCTGGAGTAAGCCCAGCTAACATTAAGGTCCCTGGAGTAAGCCCAGCTAACATTAAGGTCCCTGGAGTAAGCCCAGCTAATGCTGAAATGACTCTCACAATATGCACGTCGGAATGGAGTCCTTTATTAGTCATACAGTAACTTTATTTCAATCATTTGTTTCCACTGACACCGTTTTGCATAGTAAGACGTGCCCGAATTGGACTGAACAAAGTTAAAGTTTCTTTTGTTTAACAACAACCTTGAACACATTGATGATTGATTGATTAATCAATCAACGGCTATTGGATTTCAAACATTAATTTGGGTCTTCAGAGGAAACCCGCTACATTAGCAGGAAATGATATTTTATATGCACTTTCCTCATACATGACAGGACATACCACGGATTTTGATATACCAGTCGTGGCATTTGACCAGTTTTGGTGCACTGGTTAGAACGAGAAAACCCAATCAGATGAATGGATCCACCAAGGTGGTTCGATTCTGCGAAGCAAGCACACCATGCGGGTACTCAGCCGACTGAGCTAAATCCCCCCCCCCCCCCCCCCCCCCCCCAGTTGGACCGATACGGTATCTGTGTTAGATAGTGGTGAGAACTTGCGTATAGTCCTCTATAAATAAACAAACAAACATGACACAAAAGGTCACCAGAATCTTGTGTTTTTTGTTTGTTTTATTTCTAAGGGGAAGGGTGTTTGGACCATGGTCCGTTTTTAATTGGCGATAATACAAGCAAACGAAATACCTTTGTCATTATGACTAATCATCTCTGTTTTGGACAGCCTCAGAAACATTATATAAGGATATAATTTAGTACTCGTTCATAAAACAAACTTACAGTGACGAAACATAATATTATGTAGTAAAATAAAAATATCCATCGCTCGTGAACCTTTCTACAGCACCTCGTGTATTGGTCTGGCTTTAAAATATCATATTTATTAAAAGATTCCACGTGATGCGATTGACCTCTGTGAGGGAGTATATACATGAGTAGTGAAAGACTTGCTCAGCCAAATGGAGCTCGGTAATGACACCCTTAGGCCGCTTGTACTATAGTAGTAATTTTGATCCTCTAATAATAGTAATTCTTTGATCACATGAATGTCATAATAGAGACAAACAGAACTGTTCAAGGTTGAAATGATTTTGGGGAGGACGAGTACGTGGTGACAACAGCGTAGCAAACGAAAATCTCGGTAAGAGAACGAGTCAGATTTAGAACTGAGGTTTAGCGTAGGATCGATCCCCAAAAACTCTCTCAATACATATATGTTAGATTTTACCTGTTATACTTATAAAGGTATGGACAGGAATAGTGTTACTTTTAAAGGGACATTCCTGAGTTTGCTGTATTTAAGATGTTTCCGACTAATAAAATACTTCTACGATTAAACTTACATATTAAATATATTTTCTTGTTTAGAATACCAGCGTCTGTATATTCAATGTGTTTCTGGTTGTCTTAATATTTGTAAGAAGCCCAAACTGGATTTTGTCTTCAAATAATTTCGTACGTACGAACAAATCTTTTTTCGGAAATAAAATGAAATTTAACCTAGTACAAATATTAGAACGATCAGAAACACGTTTAATATACAGCCACTAATATTTTATGTAGAAAAATATATTTTATATGCAATTACAGTCGTCAAAAAGTCTGTTAGTCGATAACATCTTAAAAATTGCAGCAAACTCAGGAATGTCCCTTTAATTCATTACGTATATGTTTATAACAATATGCCGACGAAAGTGTGTGTGCGTGCGTGCGTGCGTGCGTGTGTACTGGGGGGGGGGAGTGTATGATAAATAAACAAAGATTGACAAACCTGTACGTATATTGTTTTATGAATCATCAAGTTGTATGTAGCAAACGGCATGTGACGAGTGGCTGGATAGCTCCTCTCGGCGTTCTCAGTTCAGGGTCCTACTGAGAAAGGGTAAGGAGCGGGGGCAAGAAATGCAGTTGTACACATAGAACAGTTAATACAAAAAGTGCTCTTTATAGATGGAAAATGTCTACCAGGAGACCTCTGTTATTGTGCCTTGATTCGTGTCATACTGCCACCCCATTTATTTGAAGATACGTACAACTTGCCAAGGCTACAATATCAAAGACCGTGGTATATTTTATCTTGTCTGAGGGACATGAGTAATTTTGTTTTGGCATAGCCTCTTTGAAGTCTATGGTACATTTTCCCAGATGCTTACCCTCTCGAAGTGTCAGTGATTCAGATTTCCAACTTGACTCAAATGCTTCTGAATGTTTACATTCAAGCAGTGTATGTTGCCTAAAAATACCAGAAATACTAACAGTCAAGAGAAAACAATATTGGTGGTGGATATCATATCACGATGCGTACAAAAGACATAATATTCATTTTGATCCCCTTGGGATTATAATTGCAACTCGATGATCTAAGATCACAGAGAAACAAAGCACAGCTTATCGTGTGACCCACGCGTGTCTTTCCGCTTGGCCGAGCACGACACATAACTGAAGATGACACTGACCATGTTTAAAATCTGGCTAAAAAAGTGGAATCCAGTTTGCTCGTACTACCATACCACCATTCACGTCATTGCATGCGAACACATTAACGTCCTAATGTATGTACTTAACACGGTAAACTATCCCTTCCCACGCAGTAACGGCTTGCACTTTGTTAATGTGAAGTGCCCTTCAACATGTTACCCCACAAAAACTTTTATTTGCCAGCAACATTGTTTCAAATCGTATTTAACATGCCAAAAATCAACCTAAATGGACACCAAAATAGGTTTCTGCCACTATGGTTCAAAGGGCATCACAGTTTTATAGCATTCACTTGCGGCTATCTTTAATTCGACTGTCTGATGACTTTTGCTAAGAGGCATAGAAAGCTGTGTATAAACACATGACACCGAATGGCCGATATGTATGTTTCGTTGGGATGTCGTTAAACTATTTCATTCATCCATTTTTACCAATCACGCAAAAAGTGTAACTCTTATAACAGCATTGCATTACCATTAAATTAATAAAAAAAGGAAACCATAAGACTGATCTTTTACAGCTTGTGTTGCTGGCTTCTATTATTTTTATAGATCAATAAAAATACAATGGAAGTGCATATCATGATATTCTTGGATTGTCTGAGCAATAACCAGCCATGCATGGCGGGGACCTGTACTTAAATGCATGACAACCGGTGACAGGTTCTCTTTAATATACATTTGGTGTCTGGCACTCAAGTATCACTTAACACGACAAAGTTGTTAGTGGGTGTTAGCTTCCGAGAGCCACGTTGCAGATGCTGCTAATATGGGTACTCAGATACCAATAAAACGAGCGCGTGTCTTATTTGGGTTTGACGTGTTACTGGAAACTACAAGTGTTCATTAGATACAGGTTACTTTCCATTGGACACAGGATATCTGACACAGAAATTAAGCGCCCATTAGCTTAGTTGGTTAAGGCGTATGAGCGTGGTACATGACAACTAGTCCGTCAGTACTTCAAGAGCCGAATTTATTAATGCATTGGTAGAGTTTCGATCTGAAGTGCATCTGGTCGTACGATTGATTCCTCTCAACATACTAACTGGTTTCCATCAATGACCTACGACTAGTATATCAAAGCAGTGGAATGTGCTATTGTCTATATAAAATATATTTTGATCCTTAAATCATACACTACTGGCTGTGTTGTAGAAACATCAGGAATACTTTATAGAACTGTTTGCAGCCAGCGTATGTTTCAAAAATATTATTATTGTTTTATTTTATCGTGAAATAAATAAAGCAGACAAGCAGACTAGAAACGGACCTGGTTGATCTGTAAAAGCTTTATCTCGAATCCAGAGACCAGATCGGCAGTTATTTGACATTCCGTCTATAACAACACTGAGAGGTCTGACAAAACTCCAATTAAACCACAACTCGGAATATCTTCCGTCTTCGACATTCAACTTACCCCGTCTGGAATACACGAACTGATTCTCGAACAAAGCGATAAAAGTAACGATAATGAACACGCAGGAAGAAACATTTATCTTTTCTCCTGTCTATTAAATGTCAAAATTCTGCATCTGAGTTATTTTTGGGCTAATTACGTTTAGTTAGTGATGTCAGGGTTCGGGTTAAAGACGCCGGTCGCCGATTTGCGCGCCAACGTAATAGGTCCCTGGGGCATTCATTCTGCTGGAAGTCTTTGAACAATATGCTTGTTACTGTATATAAGGACGAGATGTAAGAGCACTGGGCTAAGTGGAGCGGTTACCGTGAGAAGTTAATCGCTTTGATGGCCCACAACAGAAACTTATTAAAAATATATACATGTATATACAGGAGACACAGAACGGGGAGGGCGGGATCCATGCCACCAGTTTTTATTATTTTTGTGCTCAGAAGACTAGACACACCTGCAATTTAAAATTGTTTCCAGGGAGCTAGCCCCGAAACCTCACTTAACAATTCCAGATTCTCGCACCGGGTCATAACACTGGCATTGCCCATTCTCACTTCCAAAGCGCGCTGACAATGACCCCCTCCATACACTCCGCGGGTCTTAATATATTGATTTCGAGGTGTTCCCTAGCGAGCTGCCATCTATGATAAAATTGTGCCCAGTGTTGATTACAGGTGGACATTACTCTAAAAAACCCACATTGTACGATACATTCTGTGCTTAAAATACACTCTAATTTGTACATTCGAGGTGTTTTAGATATTCTTATGTCTAGAACACAAGTTTAACACAGAGTCTTGAAGTCCAGATACGAGTCTGAAAATTTGAGGTTGTGGTGTGCTAGATGCATTTGCAGTTCATCATAATACACTCATGTGGAAATTTCCCATGCCTAGATGCTTAAAGCACCATACAATCACAAACCAGAAACTATGTTTTAGACAGACATACCACTCGTTGTAACAGGACCAAGTACGTTTATCTTCGTTATTAATAAGAACCCTTGTTTCAGCCCGACATTGCTGAATCTAGCTGTCGTTTTTGACACGAAACACTACACAACTATCTTATTGGAACATACTCGGATGTCTGTTTCATATCCAATCAAGTGGGAGTTTTAGGTCACTGACTATCATGCAGAGATATTTGCGATAACATGTTTCTTTTAGGTCCAACAACACCGCAAAGCAGACCGTAGACTTTCAGACTGATGAAGCCACATACAGATGTACTGCGATTAGCCACAGCGAAGATGCGTTAGAGGTGATAAAGAAACTGTTCGTGCAGAGTTGATGCCATACAGAACCTGCGACCCACCGCGCCCCATGCGAGCGCTCTACCTTCTGACTGGGATAATCCTGCCCGCGTTCATGAATAAATGCCTGCAGCAGTATACTGAATGAAACGAAACACATACGATTAAATAAATACTTAAACTCATCAGATTGCTCACTCACGGTTTAGTTAACGCAAATAAACATTAAATACTGACACACTGTAGATAAGTTGATTATTGGAGAGTTTCTGCATAATTTACAAGAATGTATTCAGTGACCTCAAACTATTTATGTACAGAGAACGTAGCACACGACGGCAAATCTCAAGTATTCGTCATAATTCATTTTTCTGCTTTTCACAAATAATATAACAATGATTGCATGTTCCCATTGCGGTGTCAATAGGCCTAACTGGATTACAAACAATTAAAGAGACGTTTCGAATAAAGTATAGAAAGCATGCTATCGGTTGTCCATGCAATTAAAGTGACACACCCTAGTTTTTCACAATTCTAAAAACGCACGTACCTCTGAGAAGTAACGGTTATGGAGACGAGCTCGTCTATTTTAGAGGGTATTCCCCCATTGACATCACATACTCTTGTTTGAATCTATTATATCTGTATCCATATGTGCTACAGGTTAGTAGATTAACCAAACGTATTGTCCATATCCACGGGCTGAAACTAGGGTCATAGGCGTCTTTAAATGTTTTGCGAATATAAGTTAAATCATGGAACATATCCAACAATTCAAGGTTCCACTGAACCAGACCAATTTCCTCTAATGTTAACATCTCTAATAAAGCTGATATAAGCAGTGTGTCAACACGCTCAGTCAATAGACGTATAAAACTGTACGGCATCTTTCATTTAAGAGATTTATAGGATGTTTTTATTAGAAACATTCATTTGCAGAAAGTCGCGATTTTACATTTTTATTGCACGCTACATTATTGTCATATAACAACTGTACTATTAATATAATACATTAATAATGTATTGGCAATAAATAACAGCATTTGCACACGTAAACAATATCACGTATTATTACTACTCATAGCAAAACGCTTGTTATTAGGGTTGGAATGTAGCTCAATAGAAGAGCATTCGCTTGCCGTGCACTATGTTGCAGGATTGATCCCCATCAATGGACCTTTTTCTCAACCAGAGACTATGGTATGTACAGTTCTATCTATAGGAAAGCGGATATAAACAAAAATCACCTTTTGATTTATGGGTAGAAGACAGCTGGGCTGTGTTCAGCCAGACCGAGCAGAAAAACGTCCGCTAGACTGGTTTATCCGCTTCACGTTAAACCAAATGGCCACGCGGGGAACCAATCAAATAGTTCGCGAACTTTAGAGAAACGTTCGCTGGCTGAACTTAGGGAAGGTTTCCTTTCCACCAGGTGTCGAAATAACACCAAATAGCCACAGTTTAAAATGTGCCGAGCTATGGTTAAACGTGTACATCTTTCTTTTCTTACTTGGCTGTTACTGCGTTACCTCTAACCGTACCAAGGAAGTTCCAGATTTGTTACATTGCAACCTCAGTATATAATTCGGTGAACGAATCAAAGTGTATGGCCAACTGTTAGCAACATTTATGTGATACCTGCCACAATCGATAATATTCAGAAGACGTAGAAATGTGACTTTGCTTTCTTGTACTAATACAATGTACCACAAACTTGATTTTATGTCTAGATAGGCATTTGTCCTTGCAAAACCTACATCGATAAAGTTAAGCCATAAATGGATTACCTTATATTTCGACGTTATAAAGAGTACGAAATAACTTCCATTTAGAATACGATAGACATTTAGTTTTACTGCAAGTGATAACTGTAGTACTAGAGCAAGGTGTCAATGGTTTATATATAACTTTGTATTAAGTAATTAAAAAAAAAAACCCGAAGAGAGAGAGAGAGAGAGAGAGAGAGAGAGAGAGAGAGAGAGAGAGAGAGAGAGAGGAATAAAGAAAAAAAAAGGGAGAAAAAATCGCGTCGCATATCACTTTAAATGATTAGCAATAAGCAAACTGACGATGACCGTACTTTTAAAAAAAGTGTTTTGTTGATCACGTTGACATGTCAAGATATCACATTTTATTAGCCTGCACAGTGTAAAGAATCTATAATTCTTAAATTTGTGCCGAGTTTGAAGTAAAAAACATGTGCATATGGCTTTAAATGATTAGCAAGAAAACAAAAAAGAAAAAAAGAAAGAAAGAAAGAGATAAAAGCGCAACAGATTGAGTGACGCAACAGTTATTTTCAAACTTTTTAACAAGTTTCAAACAGCAAAATTATAAATTGCTTTAAATGATTATTAATACACAGCACGATGAAAAGTGATGCTGTACCCATATTACTACCCCCCCCCCCCCCCCAGCTTATTAACAATGGAGTGAATGTGACAAACAGTGAGGGCAGACTATAATCCCAAGGATTGCCAACAATTGAATCCTACGATCGGTACTAGAGTAATGACCCTACCAAGTAGGGTCGACGCGTTAAGACGATAACACGTGACTGTGGATAATTTGTTTTTGTGTTCACAAGTTGGTGGTGTTATGATTATAGCGACAACAAATTAATGTTCCGTATTCACACAGTGGAGTGTTAAATGCAAGAATTTAATGTTGATTATAGTCATTAGTTTTTGAAGAAAACAATTTATAGGAACAAGACTCCAGATTTAGTGTAACAAGCAATAATTACTGTCGCTACAAAGGTACACCTCCCTCACTGCCCTTGACACAATAGTATTAATTACTTGTTTGTTGTTTTCTACCAGCGAACATCTGCAGAATCTCTCATATTGTTTTGAATTAAATAATGCTTCTACCAACAATAACTGTATTTAAAAAATCATGCACCCGGTGCTTAAGTCATGACATATGCTTTTAAAAATTAACAATAAAGTTTAGCATTGAAAATTCAATCACTGTCATCCAAGAGTTTTGATTAATTTTGATAGTTAGTACAGTGATTCTTTGGATGTAGTTTCTACAAACTAATACAGAGAAAGCTCTATTAAAATGATCTCTCTATAAGCATTTACAAATGAATGGTGGTATATGTTAAAGTTCAATTCAAAATAACTACATGTAATGAAACAGCGGAGCTCTCCAGGCCAAGGGGCCTTTTTATTATTATTTCAAGCAGTATAGCAACATACACCCTGTGTACACAAAGACAGTTAAAGTTAACGTTTGTTTTGTTTAACGACACCACTAGAGCACATTGATTTATTAATCATCGGCTATTGGATGTCACACATTTGGTAATTTTGACGTATAGTTTAAGAGAAGAAACCCGTTACATGTTTCCATTAGTAACAAAGGAACTTGTATATTCATCATACCACAGGCAGGGTAGCACATACCACGACCTTTGATATACCAGTCATGGTGCACTGACTGGAACGAGAAATAGCCCAATGGGTCCACCAACGGGGATCGATCCCAAACCGAGCAACTTATCACTGGCCTACGTCCCGTCCCCGTGTACACACAGAATGCTATAAGTTCTTAACATTGTGTTGTATTAAAACGTAGAAAAAACATATCCATATCCAGTAATATAAACCGTATCACAATATCTGTAAATAGCAACGATAAAAACTAAAGCTTAAAGATCCTCAATGCCAAGCATTTCAACTGGAATCAAAACAATTGGCTTAAATGTTTTTCTCTTTGATTATAATTATTATCTTGGTTCATCTTTGTTGTTACAGATTGTCTTACTCACCAAAGACACAGAATCATTAGATTTGTATGCATGTTGTAGCTATCCAGAATGGGATCCACACCAGATTTGCAATGCATTAGAACATGTACAGCTATTGAACTTGTTTACAAACATATGTATTTCTGCACAAATGTAAACAAGTAAATCTAATGATGTCACAAGTGTTGTTTTGCTCTCAAAAAGGCACGACGCAAATAACACAACATTAGTCCATAGGCTGTAACGTAAGTTGAAGGGTTTGACTGTGTGAAGACTTGTGTGATATCAGTAATGGAGCTGTCAAACAGGGCAGTGTGGCACTCCAGATCCCTCTCATTGAAAGTGTTTTACTAACGATTCATACAATTACACACTAACACTGTAGTCTGTAAGGAGTCATACACAATCACCAATAGTGTTGCATCAATAACATGATTCTGACCGACATAACCTTCACTCCCCCCCTAAAAAAACCCACACAAAAAAACCCCCAAAACACACAAAAAACAACAAACAACAACAACAACAACCCAGAACAATAACAACAATAAAACAAAAAACAAAACAAAACAACAACAAAAAGCAAAGCAAAACAGAAACATCCCGTCCACATCTAAAAATTAAGGAAAATCCCCAAACATTTAAGAAACAACAACAAAAAATAATAACACAACCTCAAACAACAACAAACAAATCCCACCAATGTTTAACAATATGCGATTCAAAATGTTTGTTTTTTTAGGCTCGAATGTGTGCGGTCAAGGACGTTTAAAAATAACAAAACTAGTATATTAAATGTTTTGGAAGATTTGAGTGTGTGTTTGTGCTACAGGGCGTTTAAATACTTTAATTATTACATTTATACAGTCAGCACCAGGTTTTAATACATGTGTGTACTGTTGTCACTGATGGTACAGTGTTGTGTATTATGGTCGCACAGTCAGCACCAGGTTTTAATACATGTGTGTACTGTTGTCACTGATGGTATAGTGTTGTCTATTATGGTTGCATAGACACTCCCAGGTTTTAATACATGTGTGTACTGTTGTCACTGATGGTACAGTGGTGTCTATTATGGTTGCATAGACACTCCCAGCTAATGAATGAATGAATGAATGAATGTTTAACGACACCCCAGCACGAAAAATACATCGGCTATTGGGTGTCAAACTATGGTAAATGCAAACAGTAAGTGATAATCAACATCAATATAAAAATTCAAAAGTTAAATAGAAACACAGTGTAAAGGACTATGTAAAAATACAAATATCACAGATATATATAATTAAAATTCAGAATAAAATTCAGTATCACGTAAAAATTGTAAAATAAGTTCTGGATGGAATCGAAAGGATTCGTGGTCCAAATATATCTTTTCGAGTTGCTGACAACTGCTTACACTCCACCAAAATGTGGCGTACAGTCAGAAGACACTGACAGTGCTCACACTGAGGTGGAGGATCTTTCTTTAAGATAAATGAATGGGTCAAGCAAGTATGACCGATGCGGGCACGACACAAAACTATTTCATCCTTCATGCACTGTCTATAGGTGGACTGCCACTCTCCCAAGACTGGCTTGATAGCATGAAGCTTGTTCGCAACCTCACCGTCCCAATCACGTTGCCAAGTCGAAAAGATAAATTGGTTGATATTAAGTTTAAAATCAGTATACGGTACACTAACCCTGGCATGAGGCAAATCCAAAGCAGACTTGGCAGCAAAGTCTGCCTTTTCACTACCCCTGATACCAGCATGGCTGGGCACCCAACAAAATACAACATCTTTATTGACAATAGATAAAAAGACACACTTATATAGCAAAAATATAATTTTAATGATTAATTGAATTAGAATGATATTGTATTGTCATGACAGGTGTGTCTGAACTATAGACATGGCATATTTTAACAAAATATGTGTTTTTTAACAAATAT
Organism: Gigantopelta aegis; assembly: GCF_016097555.1. NCBI lineage: Eukaryota > Metazoa > Mollusca > Gastropoda > Neomphalida > Peltospiridae > Gigantopelta > Gigantopelta aegis. The sequence goes on from NC_054702.1 coordinate 92,189,105, forward strand.
TTAGGGTTAATATACTTTTATTTTAAAAGTAGCACACAAATGGGTCACCTTGACCTTGTGTTGACTTTGTGACCCATTAATTACATTTCTCAAAATGTCAACCGGTTTTATTTTAATCAGCAATGTGTAAATAACCACTTCCCCATGGTTGTCTGCTTTTAACATTTTGGTTTATCAGAACTCTTTTTTTTTCATATTGGCAATTTATTTAATTTATTTTGGGATTCCCCCCTCCCCCCACCTCGAAAAAACAACAAAAAACAACAACAAAAACCCTAACAAACGAACCCCCCTCCAAACAAACAAATGAATGAATGAATAAATGAATGGATGAATGAATGAATGAATAAATGGATGTTTAACGACACCCTAGCACGAAAAATACATCGACTACTGGGTGTCAAAATATGGTAAAGCTAAACTAAAGTGATGATCAACATCAATATAAAAATTCAACCGTTAAGTTAAAGCACAATGTAAAGCTGTCCAAACAAAGACAAGAAGAAGCAAAAACCAAATAATATATTTAAAAAAAATGCAAACGCATCCCCTTTGTGATCATCTAAAGTTTACAGCTCTATGCAACATTTTATTTTGACATTTTCTAGCATTTTGTAATCCATTTTCTAAACTACGTTATTTAAAGGGCAATCAAGTATTTAACCTGATTTTAACCACCGTCTGCACACAGACATAAATCGGTTTAGCTCTCGTTTGCGGGACCAATAAGTGTCATATCACCCGGCAATTCAATTAAACGTTTAATCATATTTGATCAGATATGCCCAGAACTGTTGGTGTCATCTAATCTGGTAGCGTGCTGGCGCTGGTAGTGTCTTAAACAAATCCAAACAGAAATGTGCAATAATTCAGATGTAAAATGAATTAATGTCAAAGAACACAAAGCTTCGTTTCAATCGTTCTTAGTATAACTGATTGTCTGCTGTTTCAAGTTAATCGAAACTGACTCAACAGCTTAAGGCCTAGAAATTCGCTTGATTCGAAGATGTCTAAAATCATGTATTATTGTATAAAACGCCGAGCTATATACTAGGCCCTACTGCATATTGCTCTGTCCCTCATCTCTCTCTCTCTCTCTCTCTCTCTCTCTCTCTCTCTCTCTCTCTCTCTCTCTCTCTCTCTCTCTCTCTCTCTCTCTCTCTCTCTCTCTCTCTCTCTCCCCCTCCTTTTCACCCTAAACCTCCCTCTGTCTCCCTACTATCTCCCTCTCTCTCCACCCTCTCTATTTTTTCTCTCTTTCTCTGCCTGTAAACATGTCTTCAGTATTGCCAGTGGACAAACATCAAGCAGTGTATTTCAGAGTTCAAATTCAAACGTATAGCTTAAGACAATGGAAAACTGTTCTTCCACAGGCTATTCAATGCAATAATGTTACTGACTAAATTACTAAATTACTTCAAATGGCTTGAAGGGCGTTAGGTTTTCTTTAAAACAAAGAAAAAGTAAAGAAAAAGAAAAAGAAAAGGAAAAAGGAAAAAAAAAGAAAAAAAAAAGAAGAAAAAAAAGAACAAATAATAATTTGCTTCAGTCCACTGTCTTCAATCTAAAATAACAACGTAGTGCGACAGATTAGCATTCGCTTGGCGTGATGTGTAATAGAAAGCTGCCATCACCAGCGGCAGACACGATGACGACACTTGCTGATTGGTGCCGCGACGCTTGGTGCGCTGTGTTTAATTCACTTCTTTACGCTGAAGGTTAATGTCAGGCCATGGCCAGTAAATTGCCTTCTTTTTTTTTTCCTCAGTATATATATATTTCTCGTAGTTTAAACATGTGGTGTTTTTTTGTTGTTGTCTAGCTGGATACTATTCTATATTTATCAGCTTTGATTCTTTCTTTTTTACAACCAGTTTTTATATGTTTTCTTGTCAGAGGTGCAATTCACAAGGACACTTTGTCAGCCTGTAATTGGGGCCAGTTGGACTGTAGTGTGTGTGTGTGTGTGTGTGTGTGTGTGTGTGTGTGTGCGTATGTGTGTGTGTGTGTGTGTGTGTGTGTGCGTGCGTGCGTGCCGTGTGCAGTTCCAATATGCACTTAAGCCCAGGTGGGCACTTTGTTACGTAATACCTCCGCTGCGCTACGGTGGTCGAGCTGTTCCAATACACACCCAGCCCAGGTGTGGAGGCCATGTGGCCAGTAGTTACGTAATAACTCCGGTAGTGCTGTTTATGACCAGGGGATTGCTCGCGGAATGGCGACAGCCAGTATGGTCTTCTAAGAGAAAAATACGTCTCTGGGAGTTGGGGAAATATCTCATGATACGTGAGGTACCGCATTGTGCCCCCAGGCGATATTCTGATTTTTAGGATAAATAGCTAGGGTTTTAGAGATATCGAGGAGAAACATAGGAAGGCTGCAGGCCTCATCCAGTCAAATGATTACGGGGCAAAAAAAAAACAGCGATCTGTGCCAAAACACCTGCATGTTCATTTACGTAGCAGTCGAACGAAAAACGTATCTGGTTTGGTTTCTTTTACAATACTGCAAGATGAAGTATATTTTAACAGAACATCAAATCGAGATACGCCATTCTTGGATTTTATATATATTTCACCGATAGTCTCTCCTTATCATTTTAGAGGAAGAGGCAAAATGTTTTTTAAATTTGTTTTTAATTAATCAAATTTGTCATCACCTTCTGAACTACTGAGGTCTGTTTCAGCTGAACATCACTCCGTAAATGCCACAGTTACGTAGTGATTAAACCATCAGACTTGAAGTAGATATCGTGTTCCAATCCCGGAACCGACTCTCATGCACAGTGAGTTTGTAATAACTCATTGCAGAGGTGCAAGGTCTTTACACTGACCTGTTATTAACCACTAGCAATTAACATGTTGTCCTGGAAATATAGCCCAGGTGGCTGATACGTGAGCCCAGGATGGCGTGCTTGAACCTTGATAGGATATAAGCACGAAAATAAAGTTTAAATGAAATGAAAAGTATTGTTAATTGAATCAAAACCACACGGTGATGCTTCGGTATCCAATATTAGTTCTGTGTCTAAACGGGTACATGTGTCCTATTAAAAGTCCATCATGCAATGCATTTATGGCTATTTTTCTGGAAAACGGTTGAAAACGAAGGATAACATTCATATCTTGGTTGCTAAGCATTGCTAAGGTAGAGAAATATAATTATTATGAAACATCTAAATTATTTCCACCCTGTCACGGGGATCCTATAATACCCGTAACTGAATGAAACACGATTATCCAAATATCTCTCCTATCTGTATATCTATTAGATCTCTCTGTAACGGGCAGTTATACCCGTGTGTGGCTCGTCTAGGTATGATCAGAGATACGATCTTATATAAAGTATATGTAATATAGCACGTTTAGTTCACTAGAAAACACAACAAAAACACTATACACTTTGGAATCTGTATTACTACTACGCAGACAAATGTACTGCCGCAGTAGTTAATTAACAACAACAAATAATAACAACCCAGAACTGATCACTTAATTAGTTAATCTCTAGGTGTCTAGTTTACACAATATTGTAATCACTTCACCGTGACACAACACCCACACGTGTGATAATTGAGAAACGCTTCCAGGGGAACTTAATTAATAAAGGAATTACAACTCTATTGCTAACTGGTTAATTTTTAATTAACCCTTACTACTCATTCAGTAACGTGTGATACTTGAAAAACGCTTCCAGGGGAACTTAATTAATAAAGGAATTACAACTCTATTCCTAACTGGTTAATTTTTAATTAACCCTTAACTACTCATTCAGTAACCTTGTAACACAGAATTAATACTGGTACCATAAAGACAATAACCTACAGTTTACCTAGGTCCTCTAGGATGACTGGCTAAGCTTTAATAATTATTTAGACAGTGAGCCTACAGTTTACTGCGTCAGATGACCAGCAGCACCGTCTAAATAATATTGGTATAATACAGTATTAAAATATTTAAAGTCACATCAATCACATCAAGGTTATACAACAGAGCAGAAATAATATATAATTACCACGTCCGGGCTGAACTCATATATTTCGTTCAGTGGACGACGTCCGTTTCCCCAATCTCCATCACAACTTTCCGAAATTTCACCGACTACAGCCTTTCATCGTTATAAACCACTATGTAGCATATGAAGAGCACACAAAATATCGTTATTGGAAACTTTTCTACTGTTAATGGAAACGGCATTCATCAGTCCGAGACACTGTATGTGTAATAGATACAAGGGCTGAAGGACTGATATTGCGGTGCCATGGCGCCATGCGATGAACGAAAAAAAAAGTTTAAAAGTTTGTTTTATTTAACACCACTAAAACACATTGATTTATTAGTCATCGGCTATTGGATATCAAACATTCGTTACTTGCGACGTGTAGTCTTAGATAGAAAACCTGCTACCTTTTTGTATTAGTAACAAGAGATCTTTTATATGCACCATCCTACAGACAGGAAAACACATACCACGGCCTTTGATACACCAGCCGTGGTGTACTGGCTGGAACTACAAATATGCCAATAGGCCCACCGATGGGGATCGATCCCAAACCGCCGCGCATCAAGCGAGCGCTTTACCACTGGGCTACATCCCGCCCCTGCAATAAACGATTGCGTTATGTGATGCGTAGAAAAAGGAGTAATATACAATAACCGATGCGAGAAACGTGAAGGATACACGATTCATGATAGCATCTCTTCGTCGCCATTTATAATGGTTTATCGTATTTTCCCATCGCGTCGATCTTTTCCTATCACGGCTGCAAGACTTAATTCCCTTGTAATATGATATACGAGTTGTATTTAGCACAGCTTCATATATATATATATATATATATATATATATATGTTACAGTCAATCTGTGAAATCAGTCATTACGCGTAATGCCTAAAAAAATCAGTCACTTCGCGAAGTTCCTGTGACCACCAGGCAATACGCTAAATGACTGAAAATCCCAGGCATTACACGAAATGACTGAAAATCATGACCAGACATTACACAGAATGACTAAAGTGATTCACGTCTTATTAATGACACTTGTATACAGGCTTTTGGTCTTAAAAGTTGATAAGTTAAACAAACAAGGATAACTTTATTGATTGTATGATCTAAAATACTACTTAACATGAATTATTTATTATTATACAATAACTAAATTAAAGCATTGTATATTTGTTTACTAACAAATTAATGTTTATGTGGTTTAATAATAGTTAAACAAACAACAAAGAATCTGCTGTATTATTGATGTCTTTTCATCCCTGATTAGTTGTAATGGTTCGCTGGTTTATTCTCAAACCTAGCCTTGCTTTGTGTTTATAAGCAAATGGATTAAGATATGGCTACTTGCAGTGGCCGTTATGGACAGGTGGCTGTTATATACAAGTAAAGAAAAATACATATAAAATAATATACTATAAAAAAAGCTACTACTAAACTGGAATGCATAAAGTATTAACAGTAGTCACCAAAATATAAAATAGAGAGAAAAACTTCTTCTTTTTCTTCATAAAAATGTTATTCAAAGAAAATTAGTTGAATACGTTTTGTTGAACGTCATTATATTAAATTGTCACGGGGATCCTATAATACCCGTAACTGAATGAAACACGATTGTCCCAAATATCTCTCCTAACTGTATATCTATTAGATCTCTCTGTAACAGGCAGTTATACCCGCTGGCTCGTCTAGGTATGATCAGAGATAAGATCTTATATAAAGTATATATTATTATAGCACGTTTAGTTCACTAGAAAACACAACAAAAACACAATACACTTTGGAATCTGTATTAACCTACGCTGACAAATGTACTGCCGCAGTAGTTAATTAACAACAACAAATAATAACAACCCAGATTTGATCACTTAATTAGTTAATCTCTAGGTGTCTAGTTTACACAATATGCTAATCACTTCACCGTGACACAACACCCACACGTGTGATAATTGAGAAACGCTTCCAGGAGAACTTAATTAATAAAGGAATTACAACTCTATTCCTAACTGGTTAATTTTAATTAACCCTTACTACTCGTTCAGTAACCTTGTAATACAGACTTAATACTGGTACCTATCACAATAAAGACAATAACCTACAGTTTACCTAGGTCCTCTAGGATGACTGGATAAGCTTTATATATATATATATATATATATATATATATATATATATATATATATATATATATATATATATATATATATCAGAACGGTGAGCCTACAGTATACTGCGTCAGATGACCGGCAGCACCGTCTAAATAATATTGGTATAATACAGTATTAAAATATTTAAAGTCACATCAATCACATCAAAGTTATACACAGAGCAGAAAATATAATATTTACCAGTCCGGACGGACAGCGATCCCCTGGAGTCTTCCTTTTGTTTCTCCCCGTTATGTCTAAACCCTAGCTATTTATCATATATCCGAATATCGCCTGGGGGTACATCGCGGCACCTCACGTATCATGTGAATTTTCCACAGACACCACGCCGGCATATTTTTCTTAGATCGCCCAGACTGGATGTCGCCATTCCGCGAGCAATCCCCTGGTCATAGACAGCACTACCGGAGTTATTACGTAACTACTGGCCACATGGCCTCCACACTTACGCTGGGTGTGTATTAGAAAAGCTCGACGACCGTCGCACAAAGGTATCACGTAACAAGTTGCCCATCTGGGCTTAAGTGCATATTGGAACTGCACACGGCCTTCTAAAACAATTAATATCGCCACAGGCGAAAACAAATTAAGAGCATGTTCCGTCACATAAACACTGATTGCTTCCACTGCACTCGATTACCTATTAAATTAGTGCACAGCATGCAAAAGTTTGCAGGTAAGAAATCATTTTATACATTAACAAAAGGATCAGTTTGTCAATGTGTAGCGGCTGAACAAACATCCTGGCATACTGTCGCAATTGCCTGTCTGACTAGCAGCAATCACACACCTTGGAATACATTACCTGTCAGTGTTGATAGGTCGAATATATGTGTAAGTTTAATGCAAGCCAATAACAGGTCGCCTTGCAAATTAAATGACTGACCATATCATACCGATATAAGATGCAAATACTATTACTGATGCTTTGTTTCAACTTGAGTAACGCAATAACTTTATATTGTGACTGAGACAGGTCAATACATGTATATATCTTGTGACCGTTATGGCAAGTTCAAGTGTCCATTTTGGACAAAAAAATAGTTGTCATTATACTTTTGTGGCCGTCATTATACTTTTGTGGCCGTTATAGCAGGTTCATCCATTAATTTTGGTCACAAAATAGTGGCCGTTGACCGCATTGAACAGGTGGCTGTTATATACAAGTAAAATAAAGAAGGAAATGCATTGGTCGTGATTTATGGTGGCCGTTATGAGCAGGTGGCCGTTATATAAAGGTGGCAGTTAGACCAATTTCGACTGTATATATATATATATATATATATATATATATATATATATATATATGTATATATATGAGCCCATTATGCTATTTCTTGTTGCAGCTAGTGCACCACGACTAGTATATCTAAGGCCGTGGTATGTGCTATCCTGTCTGTGAGATGGTCCACATAAAAGATAAAAGATTCTTTGCCACTGATGATAAAATATAGCGATTTTTTTCTCAAAGACTATATGACAAAATTACTAAATGATCGACATCCAACAGCCGAAGATTAATAAATAAATGTGTTTTAGTGTTGTCGTTAAACAAAACAAACTTTAACTTTATTCATGTTGTTCAAACACATCGATTTTTATATCTGTATCCATGTTCATTAGGCTATTTCTCGTCCCAGCCAGTTCATCACGACTGGTATATCAAAGACCGTGGTATGTGCTATCCTGTCTGTGGAAAACTGCACATAAAATATCCCTTGCTGCATTAGAAAAAATCTAGCGGCTTTGCTCTGATACCGAGTCAGAATGACCAAATATCTGACATCCAATAGCCGATGATTAATAAATCAATGTGCTCTAGTGGTGTCGTTAAACATAGCAAACTTTAACTTTTTATCCAGGTTTTTCATAATGCATATCGTTATTAATATTACACATAAATGGATTTTTATATCTTTATCCATGTTTTTTATAATGCATATTGTTATCAATAGCACACATATCGATTTTTAAAACTTTATCCATGTTTTTCATAATGCATATTGTTATCAGTAGCACACATATCGATTTGTATATATGTATCCATGTTTTTCTAAATGCACATTGTTATTAATATTACACATAAATGGATTTTTATATATTTATCCATGTTTTGCATAATGCTTATTTACTACTAATACCAGACAGTATGTTGCTCATTTCAGAAAATGAAAGAGCCATTTCTGGAATCGGCAAGGATAACGCTTGGAGACCGATACACGGCGTCCATTGAAACCGTCTACGTTGTGGCCATCACGTTTATCCTGCAGTCGCTGTCTGACGGACTGCGCGAGCACGAGAAGTACGTGGACGTCGACGAACTGAGGGAGAAGACGTCGCACAAAGACTGCGACATGAACGAGAACGCCAACGTCCTCCCCAACTCCTCGGCGGTTCCAGTCGTAAGCAGCACCCCCGTCAACACGTGCGACATCTCTGTGAAGGTGGCCGGTGAGAGTGGTACCGACAAACTGACGAATAACGCGACGATTCCAGATTCCAAGGAACAGGCAGCATCCCATTCATAGCTTGTGTGTGTGTTTGTGCAGTTGGAGATTTCGGAATATTCTGATCTTGCTCATTATTAACTGAGATGATGCGTGAAGTTAACAATTATTCACAAATCAGCTCGTGCAGTCGCTCCAGCTCGTGTGAAGAAATAACAGTTACCTAATGATGATATTTGTGTAAAGCTCAGAGACAATGGTGACAAAAGAAAAGAAAACGAAACAAAGCAAAGGAAAGAAAAATACAAAGAATCACCAATACCTTAACAACAACAGTAATAATAATAACAGCGGCAGCAGCAGTAGAAGCAGCAGCAGCAGCAACAACAACACTAACAACATGAGCAACATTCACAAGAAACAAATCAAAATAAAAACTGACGAGCCCTCAAACAAAATAGAACAAAAATAACAAACAAATCAAAAACACCCAATACAACATCAAAATATGACTGTTTTGAACATATTTGATTTGTACATGTATGATACACCTCATTTAACACCAGACCAGAGTTAGACAGTGCGTGTGCCTTCCTATTCTAATGTGCCTGACTTTGCCAGATTACAACAAACATGAGCATCGTGTTCTATCCACCCTAGATGTCGTTTTCGTTGAAGGTTACAACAGTCACAGTGTTCTTGCTGGCTTCTTGTACAAATATTAGTCGTCCAACAGTTTATATATATATATATATATATATATATATATATATATATATATATATATATATATATATATATATATATATATATATATATATACGCATACATTGCCATGTCATATAATATTACGAGCAACCAAAACCGCTATTCAAGATCATTAGTTCGAGTAACCATGGTTATCACACTTTGTGTAACCAGATGATTAGATAATGTTTAGTAATCTTGGCTATATCTTGTGTATTGCATGACCAAAGTTAAAACGATTACTAGTATTCTCATTTCAGTTTATTTTCGTGCTTGTATCCAATTAAGATTCAATCACGCTGTCCAGCGCAAGTGTTAATGGTTAGATGTTAGAGTTTAAAATTATTGATTGAACTTCACTATATTTGGCGTGATGAAGACTAGTTAAAGTATAAATATTCATGTGATCATAACTATATTATGTAATTATAAATATGCATTGCGGACTCATTTATGACTATATTTTGTAATCAGGCGTACACGTGACTATATTTTGTAATCATGAGTATACATTGAGTAACCATGACTATACTTTGTGTTTGAATGACTACATATTATATAATTAACTATAACCTTACATTAAGCTATCGTGATATTTTGTAATCATGAGTATACATTGTGTAACCATTACTATACTTTGAGTTAGAATGACTACATATTATGTAATTAATGTAACCTTACACTAAAATATGTAGAACATACCCAATTCCTCGACGAATATAGTTTCACTGAAAAATATGCCAATTTTTATTTTTTTATTTTGTTGGAATCAGATCTGATTTGACTGTTAGGTTATGCAGTATTGCATGGCGACCCACCTCAGGCGGCACCTCCCATAATTAGTGTGTAAAAACGGTTGATCCCTGCATCTAGGACTGAATGTCATATTTTGTAGTGTGTTGCCTGTATACCGAGGTTTAATGAGAGTTAATTCCCTTTTCGGTCTCCTGGAAGTAAAGAGTAATAATATTTCACATGGGCTGCTCTCTCCTTCTAAAGCCTACAGCACACACGAATTATCAGCTAAGCAACCAGTTACTTAAGACGTTTTGCTCATCTAATAGCTCTTGTGTGCGGACGAGCTCATGAATGCTCGAGGAATTCAACAAGGACGCCTCTCAAAAACTTCGTACCAGCAATCAACATCAACAATACGTTTCACCACCACTTCGGACGACGCCTGGCGGGCTTCCATATCATCATCACTCCCTTCCAATCATTCCTTTCCTTCCTTCCCCTATATCATCTTCATATTAATTACAGCCCAAATGAGCTTCATGGATAACCTGGGGGTGGGCGGATTGGGGCGGGGGGGGGGGGGGGAACGCCGTGGTACGGTGCTTTTTGGAGTGCGCTAGGGCGTAAGCGGTTTGGGCCGATAGGGATGCCTGGTAGGAGGCCTCCTCGCCCCCCCCCCCCCCCCCCCCCCGGAACCTCCACCCCATGGAAATCCGGACCAGCCGAAGTGGGCCACCCGGATGTTGGAACGCAAACCAGATTGGACGCGATGCTCCCCCCTTTGCGAATCGTTTATCCTCCAGGGCTTAAGGTTAAATAATTATAAAAGATAATTTTTATTATTAATTAATTTTATTTTACTAAGTTTTTAGATCAGCCCGATTGAAAAATACTTCTTGCACCTACTAATTATTAAATATAATCAAATAGCTTGGATAATTTAAATTGGTGCTTTAATTTTATTATTTTGAAAAAAAGATAACATAATTTTAGCTCCCCATTTATTTTTATTTTTGGTAAGTGGTCCTACCACGTTTCTAAATTGTCCCTTGCATACTCCCACACTTCCCACTCCCCCCCCCCCCCCCCCCCCCCGCCCCGGAGTTGGTCACTGGCGAAGTCAGAGGCTAAATCCGGGGTGGGCGTGCCTGAACCCTTGTGGATATGGGCACGTAAATAGAGTTCCCATCCCATCCCATGTGTGCGGGCGATTTTGCTGAAGTTTTCACCTCTCGTGGTTGTAACTTTCGTGTTTGATATTTTGACCACGCGTGGCAAAAATCTCACTATGTGCGGGATACGTGAGCTATTGGCTGATCTGAATTTACCAACTGACCAATGGAAACAAGAACACTGCGTCAGAGTGATGTCATTTGATGATCATAAGCAAACTAGCTCAGAACGTAGCTCATCGTGTGTGGTGAATTTGCTATGAGCTAACAGCTGAGCTAAAAAAAAAGAAAAAAAAAAAGAGAAAAAAAAAGCGTCTCAAGTAATGGTTTGCTCAGCTGATAGCTCCCGTCTGCGGTAGGCTTTAAGCAACACAGGTAAACATCGTTTTTGTGTTTTAATTGCCACATCGACTAATGTTTGTATGCTTGGCAATGTGAAAACAACTGTGGTAAAATGCCTACACATTGTACAATCATGACCGTACATTGGACAATCATGGATATACCACGTGAAATGATGACTATTATTTGTATAAGCATGGCTACCATTTACGTAATCATAATTATCCTTATATAATTATGATTATCCTTTGAGTAATGATGACTATTGTGTTTTACAACAAATGTTTATGTAATGACTACACTGAGTGCTATCGCCAAGGTACGTTTCTGATTCTTGTTAGTTGTGTATTTGTGATGACATATTGTGTACTCATGAATATGAATATAAGGTATGTAATATGACTACGTGTAGTGTTTATAGTGACTAAACTAAAAGTATGTCACCATGGCTATAGTTTGATTTGTGGATGTTCCAGATTTCTGTTCGAAGCTATTATATTACACCTGCGCAAAAGTTAAGCACCACCCATATCAATAGTAAATAAAAATATAATGACATGCCCAGGCTGCTATATGCCTTTTGTTTATGCTAACCGGTTGTATTACAAGTGTGAAAAGCACGTGCATACCAGCATACATGTCAGGTGAAATCCGTGCCATGCACAAACAGACGCAGGGAGTGACATGCTACGGAAATGCAGTTTGAGGCTTATACCATAACATAACAATTTAGGCGATTTGAACGGTTCTCTTTGTTTGTAAACACTATGGCAAGACGAAGGTTGGCTGCTGCCACAAAATGGCAGATTATTGGTATGCATAACACGGGTATGTCATGCAGAGAGATTGGCAGACAAATGAACATTAACCACACTGTCATCAGTCGTTTGATTCAAAAATACGCTCAAACTCATGATGTTAAAGATAAGGCAAGATCTGGACGACCGAGGAAGACTGATGCACGTGAAGACCGAGTCGTAGTATGACTTGCAAGACGATCCCCACTGACCAACAGCAGAGTGCTAAGAAGTCAATGGAGAACACACAACAGAGTGTCCACGTCCACTGTGAGGAGGAGGTTGAATGCTGCTGGGTTGAGAGCTCGGAGACCAGTCAGACGTCCTCTACTCACTCAACATCACAAACAAGAGCGTCTGAGGTGGTGCGCCGCAAGAGCCCACTGGAATCTAAGGACCTGGAGAATAGTACATTGGTCAGATGAAAGTCGGTTCCTGCTCCACACAACGGACGGTCGAACTCGAGTATGGAGATCCAGAGGCACGGCCTACGACCAGCGGAACATTCTGGAAGAGGTTCCCTTTGGTGGAGGTTCAGTTATGGTCTGGGGGTGCATCTCCTTTGACTGTAAATTGGATATGGTGACTGTACCCGGAACACTCAATGGGCAGATATACCAGGATACCATCTTGGACAGAGTTGTCGTTCCTCATTTTGACAACCATGCACTTGCAAGCCGCCCTGTCTTTATGGATGACAATGCCCGACCTCATCGTTCCAGAGCAGTACTCGACTATCTGCAGCGGAATGCAATTGAAACTCTACCGTGGCCTGCAAGGAGCCCTGACCTGAACCCGATAGAGCACATATGGGATGTTTTGGGGCACATGGTGAGACAAAGGGATCCTCCTTTGCAGAATTTAATGGAATTGACTCAGGAACTTCACGAGGAATGGCAGAGAATACTGCTTTTGAGGATTCGTCGATTCGTGTCCAGCATGAGAAGGCGTGTCCAGTCCGTCATCCAGGCACAGGGTGGATATACCCGATACTAACCAGTGACAGACTCAAAACCATGTTGAGATGTTGGTTGACATTTACAGATGACTTTTGTGACCATCAGGTCATTTGTATCAGCTGTGGATCAATAGTTTTAAGCTGTATGGCAAATGCTCATTTTCATGTTACTTGTTCAAGGGTTAATAAAATTATTACGTATCTCCATGGCATACTCATTAGTGTTGCTTTTTTTCCGATATTATTTATTGCAAAAAGATATTCATTTTTAAAATGTTAAATAGTATTGGTATTCTCGTAATACGAGATGGCGTGAACGTGTCTGTGAAAAAACTGGGTGGTGCTTAACTTTTGCACAGGTGTAGCATATATATATATATATATTATATTATATTTCATATATGTTCAAGTTTGTACTTGTTCCTGTTCATTCTTCGTGCTTCAGTCCTGGGCCCATACTTCAGCTATCTGGGCTATCTGCCTAGAACGGGGTTAATGGTTAGTATTTAGGTTGACAGGTTGTGTAAGAGACATTTGCCACTTAAAACGCACAATATGCTTCCTGATAAATCAGTTTGTACTGGGATCATCCCACGCGAACACAGTACCGATCAAAAGTTTGTTTTGTTTAACGACACCACTAGAGCATTTTGATTGATTTATTCATCATCAGCTATTTGATGTCAAACATAATATTTTCATATAGTCTTATAGAGGAAACCCACAACATATTTCCATTAGTAGTAAAGGATGTTTTACATGCACCATCTCACAAATAGGATAACAAATACCGAGGCCTTTGATATACCAGTCGTGGTGCACTGTCTAGAACGAGAAATAGCCCAATGGGCCCACCGACGGGGATCGGTCCTAGACCGACCGCACACCAGGCGAGCGATTTACCACTGGGCTATGTCCTGCCCCAGTACCGATCAATGCCGTTCTCTTCATTCACTATTTTCATTATTTCCGTGCTTCCAATGAAGGCTCAAACACGCTTCCCTAATGGTATATACTAGCTATCTGCTATCATTGTTCCAGTGTACAGCAGCATGTAAATATATAGTAGCCAGCTACATAATCCAATCAAAGACATGTAATAAAAGCACTTTGGCTTGCGCGTCTGTTGGCAATTTATGACCGTGATTTACACGCTGTTGTTATTGTGGTTTTTAAATGTTTTGTTTTCTGTTGTGGGTTTTTTTCATCTAGACCTCAGTTTGATTGACTAATGTCTTTGTGTGTAAACCATGCAGGTATTAAAGATTGCTCTTTATAAAATAATGGTTGATTAATTGTGTATAAATTAGGTACGTGCACACCCACAGTCCAGTGCTGCTTTGAGGTGACCTGGATATACGACTGATTAGCTATTACGACAACATTGGTCTTCAACGAAACATTAAATATTAAAACATGTTATATTACAGAGACTTCCTTTTTGTACTCCAAAACATTTCGTATTTCTATAACACAACTGGCGTCTTTGTAGTAGAGGGAAACTAATACAGGTCCGTGACCAAGTTGCAGTGACTAAGCTGTGAAGGCGTGTTTTTCATATCTTCAAAGCCTTCTGAATAAAAGTAGCCTGTTGTTGACCCTGTCAGAAGTTATGGCTAACAACGCCAGTTTGCGGAAACCAAGATGGCCGCCTAAATTATAAAAAAAACCCACACTGTGGTTTTTTTAGCTTCTGTTTGTTGTATGAAGATGATTTCGATGTCCAAATATATGTTTTGGGGGTCAGAAAATTAAATTTTACACAGTAGTAGTGTCAGATAACACATGGAATTATTTTAGATGATAATCCAAAATAGTTGTCAAATTTAATAATTTGTTTTAATTTTTATAGAACTCACCTGGGATAGTCACACAGACAGTTGCTGTATTATTATTTGCTTTTCAACTGACTAGGATATAAAGTTTGTTTTTATTGATGATTAATTAAGTTCATGAATGTTGGCAAGTCCTCCTCAGGCTCCAAATCAGGTGCTAAGTCAGACATCTTTTTATGTTCTGCATACTCTGCCATGGTTGTCATTGATACTGTGTATTGATAGATTAATGTCTCGGGGAGCGTAGGCTTTGTGTTCTTGCAGTTTCGTTGGGTGCTATTCATGATCAAGTGAGGAAAATGGCCATGTTACATTTGGTTTGTAATAACAGAGCAGTAGGTACACTTGATGCTGTGAGAGTCGAACTCCAGTCATGATCTGGAGTTGACCTCCTCTCCATCATTCCCCCTTGGAAACCCTAGCTTACACAAGGGCACCATATGTATTTTACTACTCACCGATTTGTTCCTCTATGCATATGAATAAGATGTTCTTACTAATCGGGTTAAAACAAAACAAAATAGTAATAATAAAAGGTTTAGTTTCACTACCCGCTATACTGACGATTTTATATCAGGTTCCATTAGACCAAATCAATTCCTATTGCCGGTAATGTTAACGTTTACTAATAAAACTGATATAAGCAGCGTCTCAACACACCCAGGAAGTACAGCAATAGAAAGTGTGGCACCTCACATCTAATCTAGCTGCAAGAAAATGGGGGGTCACGTATCATTTAAGAGATTTAATTTATGTTTTTAATAGCAACCGTCATTTTTGTTGAAAATTGCAGTTCCATTTTTGGGGGTACCCCGCATTAGTTTCAACCTCTGGTATATACTGCATAACAACTGTATAACAAATAAAAGTGTATTTATTTATTGTCAATGGATAATAGTATTAGCACAAATAATCAATGTCACATATTACTACCAATCACACCCACAGCTGCTTTTACTCCGTAAATATTTGACGGTGCACGTCGAACCTTGACACGGTACTCTCTTCTTTGGTACTATGCAACCTATATATCAAAAAAATATATTTTTCAAAAAGTGTCCAATTGGGTGTTTTCATGACTATCAGGATCTTCTGTGTTCTGATATGATGTGACAACATAATTGAAAGTGTTGTTCCTACAGTGCAACCTGATTTAATGTACACCTCAGGAAGCATCAGTGTTATGCAAAGTTGTATACAAATGCAATGTATCATATTTAAAAAAAAAAAAAAAAAAAAATACTACTCTTGAAGATACATACTATGGGTTGGTTGTGTATGCTTAGTTGTATATGTAGTGTGTGCATGCATAGTCAGAGTCTCTCATTTCCAATAAATAATTACCTTAAAACTCATTTATTGCAGTGACCCTGTGTTTTGAAAGACTTTAATGGGCATATGATAAGAACTTCACTAGAAAAAAAGCATATTACATGTGGTATCTGAAATGAACACCACTGCATCCACAAATAGTAGTAAATTAATGTGGTACACATCATGGTGGGGTAAACACCCAAGGTATGGACTATGCTTGGATGTCAAGTCACTGAATGCAATATTTTCAAACCCATCAGCCTCGTTGGTTTTTATATATGCATTATTAAATCCACTGACAGCTACCAATATATCTGTTGATATTTTATTAATAATCTCCAGTGATTGGTGCTTACAGACATGTATCATATCTAGAGTTATCATTAGGGTTTTACATCTTTATTTTTTATTTGTCATAAAAAAAGCACATTCAATCCATCAAAAGAGTGCGAAAGTCATTTTTCTTTAATTATTTTCTGTTTTAACTGAATATAATATTTATATGTTATGCATTACTACAATCTGTAATGTAACACATCATTTACATAGTAATATTGGAAAATATAGCTTTACAAGTGTGGTGATAGTGGAAGATAATACTAACACACTCCTAGGTAGATTAACAAATGTGTCAAAATTGCTCTTGTACTTGGTATATACTTCAAATACCCTTTACTATAGAAAACTCACTGAATATATGGACAAGATTTAATGAACTGACCTAAAGCTATCATTACCAAGCTTATATTTGTGTACAAATAAAGAAGAGAATGCAAAATGGCTACACAGAACCCACTTCTGTAGATTTTAATGTTTTTGCCAAACTCACAAAAACAATTGTAAAAACTCCCATATTTGCCTAAAACATAATTCACCTACCTAAAAAGTATGTTAAAATTACAGCAGAAATCAGGTTATTTAATTATAGTCATTCCAGAGCCAATTGCATTCAAATACACATTGTTAATGGAGATCTAAACGCTTAACCTAATATCAGCTAACATTATTTTTTAACTAAAAATTAATTATTACTAACAGCTTATTTCATCTTGCCTAGACTTATTATCCTAAATAAGATTAGTGTTATATGACATGTCCATCACCTTGGATAAATAAGCTTTAAAATATTTTAAGTAAAAAATATGGGCCAAAATCTCCAATTGGTCAGCACAGACTTTTTTTCAAACTCTATTCTCAGCAGTAAATTAATGCCAAGGTCAAGGTCATTATGAACTCCCATGCCTGAGTTTAACCTAATTAAGCAATTATGACTGTCAAATAACAGTAAATGGCACATAATATAAAATAATGATAATATAGTGAATATATGCTATAGGTTCCATTAGACCAAATCAATTCCTATTGCCGGTAATGTTAACGTTTACTAATAAAACTGATATAAGCAGCGTCTCAACACACCCAGGAAGTACAGCAATAGAAAGTGTGGCACCTCACATCTAATCTAGCTGCAAGAAAATGGGGGGTCACGTATCATTTAAGAGATTTAATTTATGTTTTTAATAGCAACCGTCATTTTTGCTGAAAATTGCAGTTCCATTTTTGGGGGTACCCCGCATTAGTTTCAACCTCTGGTATATACTGCATAACAACTGTATAACAAATAAAAGTGTATTTATTTATTGTCAATGGATAATAGTATTAGCACAAATAATCAATGTCACATATTACTACCAATCACACCCACAGCTGCTTTTACTCCGTAAATATTTGACGGTGCACGTCGAACCTTGACACGGTACTCTCTTCTTTGGTACTATGCAACCTATATATCAAAAAATATATTTTTCAAAAAGTGTCCAATTGGGTGTTTTCATGACTATCAGGATCTTCTGTGTTCTGATATGATGTGACAACATAATTGAAAGTGTTGTTCCTACAGTGCAACCTGATTTAATGTACACCTCAGGAAGCATCAGTGTTATGCAAAGTTGTATACAAATGCAATGTATCATATTTAAAAAAAAAAAAAAAAAAAATACTACTCTTGAAGATACATACTATGGGTTGGTTGTGTATGCTTAGTTGTATATGTAGTGTGTGCATGCATAGTCAGAGTCTCTCATTTCCAATAAATAATTACCTTAAAACTCATTTATTGCAGTGACCCTGTGTTTTGAAAGACTTTAATGGGCATATGATAAGAACTTCACTAGAAAAAAAGCATATTACATGTGGTATCTGAAATGAACACCACTGCATCCACAAATAGTAGTAAATTAATGTGGTACACATCATGGTGGGGTAAACACCCAAGGTATGAACTATGCTTGGATGTCAAGTCACTGAATGCAATATTTTCAAATCCATCAGCCTCGTTGGTTTTTATATATGCATTATTAAATCCACTGACAGCTACCAATATATCTGTTGATATTTTATTAATAATCTCCAGTGATTGGTGCTTACAGACATGTATCATATCTAGAGTTATCATTAGGGTTTTACATCTTTATTTTTTTATTTGTCATAAAAAAAGCACATTCAATCCATCAAAAGAGTGCGAAAGTCATTTTTCTTTAATTATTTTCTGTTTTAACTGAATATAATATTTATATGTTATGCATTACTACAATCTGTAATGTAACACATCATTTACATAGTAATATTGGAAAATATAGCTTTACAAGTGTGGTGATAGTGGAAGATAATACTAACACACTCCTAGGTAGATTAACAAATGTGTCAAAATTGCTCTTGTACTTGGTATATACTTCAAATACCCTTTACTATAGAAAACTCACTGAATATATGGACAAGATTTAATGAACTGACCTAAAGCTATCATTACCAAGCTTATATTTGTGTACAAATAAAGAAGAGAATGCAAAATGGCTACACAGAACCCACTTCTGTAGATTCTAATGTTTTTGCCAAACTCACAAAAACAATTGTAAAAACTCCCATATTTGCCTAAAACA